>NC_135331.1:174009-395964 GCF_023851605.1 Tamandua tetradactyla | reverse complement strand
GGGGGAAAGCTTTTAGTCTCTCACTATTGAGTATGATGCAGGCTATTGGTTTGTCATATATGTCCTTTACCATAGCAAGGAAATTACTTTTGATTTCTACCTTTTGGTGCATTTTTATCAAAAAAAGGATGCTGAATCTTGGCAAATGTATTTTCAGCATCAATCAAGATGATCATGAGATTTTTCTCTTTCAATTTGGTAATGTGGTGTACTGCATTGATTTCTTGCATTGAACCATCTTTGCATTCCTGGAATAAATCCCACTTGATCATGATATACAATTCTTTTAATGTGTTGTTGGATTTGATTTCCTAGTATTTTGTTGAGATTTTTTCATCTATGTTTATTAGTGACATTGGCTTGTATTGTTTCTTTCTTATAGCATCTTTACCCAGTTTGGGTACTGAAATGATGTTACTTTCATAAAATGAGTTAGGTACTATTCATTTTTCCTCAATTTCTTTGAAAAGTTTAAGAAGGATTGGTGTTAGTTCTTTTTAGAATGTTTGATAAAATTCCCCTTGAAGCCATCTGGTCCTGGATTTTCTTTATAGGAAGATTTTTGATGACTGATTGAATTTCTTTACTTGTGCTTGGTTTGTTGAGCTCTTCTGTTTCTTCCTGAGTCAGTGTAGCTTGTTTGTGTGTTTACAACAATTTGTCCATTTCATCCAAGTTACCCAGTTTCTTCGTATATAATTGTTCCTAGTATCCTCTTAAGATTTATTGTATTTCTCCAAGGTCTGTTGTAATGCACCCCTTCTCACTTTAGATTTTTTTAATTTGCATCTCTTTTTTCTTTTGTTCAGTCTTTCTAGTGATCCATTGATTTTAATGATTTTCTCAAAGAAATAAATTTTGGTTTTATTGATTCTTTCTATTGTTCTTTTGTTCCCCTATTAATTTAACTCTACTTTAACCTTTGTTATTTAACTTCTTCTATTTGTATTGGAGGCAATTTTGCTCTTTTTTCTCAAGTTCCTCCAGGTAAGCAGGTAAGTCCTTGATTTTTTCTCCTTCACTTTTTTTAAATATAGGCATTTAGGACAATAAATTTCCCTTTCTGCACAGCCTTTGCTACATCCCATAAGATCTGTTATGTTGTATTCTCATTTTCATTTGTCTTCAAATAGCTACCAATTTCTCTAGAAATTTTTTCTTTGACCCACTGGTTGTTTAATGGTGTGTTATTTAATTTCCATATATTTGTGAAAGTTCTTGTTCCTTGGTGGTTAATGCTTTCTAGCTTCATTTTATTGTGATCAGAGAAAGTGCTTTGAATAATTTCAATGTTTTTAAATTTATAAAGACAAGTTTTTCCCCCAGTATCTGACATATCCTGGGGAATATTCCATCAGCACTAGAGAAGAATGTATATCCAGGTGTTTTGGTGTACAATGACCTATATATGTCTGTCAGGTCTAATTTATTTATCAAATTGTTTAACTTCTCTATTTCCCTCCTGATCCTCTGGTTGTTCTATCTATAGAGAAGAGTGGTGCATTGAAGTCTCCTACTATTATTGTTGAAACATCTATTTCTCCTTTCAGTTTAGTGATTGTTTGTTGCATGTATTTTGGAGCTGCTTGATTGGTAGCACAAACATTCATGATTGACATCACAAATATCTCTTGTGATGTATTTACATTTATAGTCTATTTTATCCAATATTATTATAGCTACTCCTGCTTTGTTTTGGTTACAGTTTGCATGGAATATCTTTCTCCATCTTTTCACTTTCACTCTATTTGTATCTTTGTGCGTAAGATGAGTCTCTTGTAAGCAGCATATAGCTAGATTATATTTTTAATCCATTCTACCAATATGTATCTTTTAATTGTTATGTTTAGTCCACAAACATTCAAATATATTATTGTAAAGGTGTTTCTTGAATCCAATTCCAATTTGTCCATCATTTTGCCATTTGCTCTTTTGTGTGTTCAGAATCAGTTGTCTTGTCCTCTAGTTTACCTACTCTTTCTTCTACCTCTTCAAATCTGCTGTGGTGTGTCTGTAGTATGTTTTATATTTGGACTACAGCATCTTCAATTTCTGTGATAACTGCTGCTTTTCTATTTATTCTTTCAAATTACTTTTTATGCTCTTCTGGTGTCTTCTTTATGTCATTAGTCATCCCATTGATTTTATTTAGTAGTTGTATATGATTATCTTTGATTAGTTGTTCCAAAGTCTGTGTCTCCTCTGGTATTTTCATTTGTTCATTTTTCTGGGCTATATCTGCTTGCATCTTTATATGCTAGTGATCATTTGCTGTTTTCAAAGCATGTAAATATAAATATAAACATACCACCTGAAAAGGAACTACAGACCAATGTTTGGCTGAAACATGGATCAAAAAGTGGTCCATGGGCAGGCCACAGTGGCTCAGCAGGCAAGAATGCTTGCCTGCCATGCCAGAGGACCCAGGTTCGATTCCCGGTGCCTGCCATGTAAAAAAAAAAAAAAAGTGGTCCACATAACCTGTGGTCAAAATTCCAGAACTTCCCTGGTACAATATAGATGAGGGGACCCAGAGGCTTAGAGAGATTGAAATGTTACAATGATTTATCATGGAAGACATACTTACACAACCCAGAAATGTCCAGAAGATGCATCTGTCACCAGAATCTTGAGAAATAAATTCATGGGACTAGCTCCATCATCACTGAAGAACATTGTACTTGCTGTTCTCTGTAGGTCAGTTATTACGGTCAGAACTGCTGTCACTTAAATGGAATCCTTAAATGGGAACGATCAGATCTGGAGTTGGCAGAAGCCATGCAGTGACAGCTAATCACCATTTTCAAGGTGGGCATGTCCACCATAATGGGCAGCAGACTCAAAGCCACAGTCAGAATAATCTGACACACAGAGAATTCAGGCACTGGCTAGTAGATCATGGGGTATGTAGAAGTAAAGTAGATGGGCAGTCTACTAAATTCTAGTGTGAGCTGTATAAGCAGAATAATTCTAGCTCAACTGAACAGAAGTCTAACTTCAATTACAGAAAGATAAAGTCACACTTCTTAATCAATTCCCACATCTGAGACAGTGTACAGGCCCAGAGACCTTCCAATGAGGGGAGGGCCAAGTACACCTTGGTGATGGATGCTTTTCCTTTTCCACTGTCCCAAATTTACACCATTAACCTTCCTCCTAGCTTTCCCCAAGGAGACCTACAACTTTTTAAAGGGGTGACTGTGCAATGGGGAATAGGAAATGATCAGATATTTTGAGATTATTGGATATTGGCTCAGAAGTGACACAAATTCCAAGAAACCCAAATCATCACTCTGTCCACCAGTCAGAGTAGTAAATTTTTATCAAGGTCAAGTGACTGATGAAGTTTTAGCTCAGGTCCATCTCACACGGGGTGCAGTGGGTCCCCCAACCCATTCTGTGCCATATCTCCAGCTCCAGAATGCATAAATGGAATTGATGTACTCAACAACTTGTAGAATCTCCACACGGGTTATCTGATTCAGAGAATAAGGACTTTATGGGAGGAAAGGCCAAATGGAAACCACTAAAACTGTCCCTACCTAGCACAATGGTGACTCAGAAGCAATACTATATTTCTGGAGGGATTGCAGAGATTAATACCATTCTTAAGGACTTGAAGGATGCAGGGGTGGTGAATTCAACTCTCCTATTTGGTCTGTGAAGAAAACAGATGGGACTTGGAGGATGACAATGGGTTATTGCAAACTTATTCAGCTGGTAACTCCAAATGCAGCTACTGTTCCAGATATGATATTGTTGCTTGGGCAAATCAACACGTCACTGGTATTTAGTATTCAGCTATTGATCTGGCAAATGCTTTTTACTCAATAGCTGTCAATAAGGACCACCAGAAACAATTTGCATTCATCTGGCATGGCCAGGAGTATGGCTTCACTGTCCTGCACCAGGGGTATATCTGCATTTTAGCCCTATGTCACAATCTTGTCCTCAGGGGCCTTGATCACTTCTCCTTCACAGAAGACATCATGCTCATCCATTATATTGATCATATCTTGCTGACTAGAACTAGTGAGCAAGAAGGAGCATATTTTCTAGGCTTACTGGCATTTATATCCCATCCCCTGGCATTTGCATGTCAGGGGATGGGATAAAAATCTAAGGAAAATATAGGGGTCATCCACTTCAGTAAAATTTCTATGTTTCCCCTGGTGTGGGGCAAGTCAAGATATCCCTTCTAACATAAGCTGTTGCACCTGGCCCCTCCTACAGCCAAAACCGAGGCACAGTGCCTAGTTGGCCTCTTTGGATTTTGGAGACACCATATTCGTCACTTGGATTTCTACCCTGGCCCATTTACCAAGTGATAAGGAAAGCTGCTACATTTGAATTTGGTCCACAAAAAGAAGAGGCTCTGTCACATGTCCAGGATAATGTCTGAGCTGCTCTTCCACTTAGGTCAAATGATCCAACTGATCCAATGGTGCTGGAAGTGTCATTGGCAACAGTGATGCTTTCTGAAAACTTTTACAGTTCCCAATAGGAGAATTACAATGCAAAACCTTAGGACTTTGAAACAAAGCCTTACCACCACTGCAGATAACTACTCTTCTTCAAGAAACAGCTTTTTATTTTTATTTTTTTCTCTATATTAACATTCTATATCTTTTTCTGTTGTTTTGCTAGTTCTTTTCTTAAATCGATGCAAATGTACTAAGAAATGATGATCATGCATCTATGTGATGATGTTAAGAATTACTGATTGCATATGTAGAATGGAATGATTTCTAAATGTTGTGTTAATTTCTTTTTTTCTTTAATTAATAAAAAAATAAAAAAAAAGGAACAGCTTTTAGCCTGCTACTGGGCCTTTGTAGAGACTGAAAACTTAAGCATGTGCCACCAACTTACCATGAGAATTTATTTGTCTGTAATAGGCTAGGTATAGTCTGACCCACCAAGTCATAAATTTGGCTTGCACAAATTTATTCTGCTGTGCACACCTTCAATAAAATAAATGGTGTATTAGAGATAGGGCTCGAGTAGCTCCTATAGGCATACATAAGTTACATGAGGAAGTGGCCCAAATGTTCATGTCCCCACTCCTGCCACATTGCCTTCTCTTTCCCAGACCAAAGGTATAGCCTTTTGGGGAGTTTCTTATAGTCATAAAGGAGAGTGGTGAAGGGAAATCCTACCAGTGGGCAGATCTTTGAGCAGTGCATTTTGTTCATAGTTTTGTTTGAAAGGAGAACTGGCCAGAGGTGTTTTTGTATACTGACTCATGGCTGTTGTTAATGGTTTACCTGGATGGCCAGTAAATTTGAAGACACATGATTGGAAAATTGGTGACAAAGAGGTCTGGGTAGGAGGTATGTAGTTAGACCTTTCTGTATGGGCAAAGAACATGGAGATATTTTTGTCCCCTATGAATGCTCAGTAGAGGGTGACTTCAGTAGAGGAAAATTTTAGTAATCAAGTGGATATGATGACCAATCCTGTGGATACAGTTCTTTCTCTTTCCTCAGCCACTCCTGCTATTGCCTAATGGGTTCATGAACAAAGCATTCATGGTTGTGGGGTTGGAGGTTATGCATGGGTTCAGCAACATGTACTTCCACTCACTAAGGCCAACCTGTTATGGTTACTGATGAGTGCTCAATCTACTAGCAGCAGAGACCCACACTCAGTCCCCAATATGGCACCATTCCCTGTAGAGATCAGCTTGCTACCTGGTGACAAGTTCATTACATTGGACATTTGTAGGAATAAACTCTTTCTCTCTTTGAAACCCTGGTGTCTCAGAAATTGGATATAGAGTGTTTTGGGCAGAAGAATCCATGGCCTTTGTCTGGTAACAATGCCAAAACAAGAATAACAGTAAAACCCAAAAATATGAGAGTGGATATGAATCAGAGTCTGGCCTTTAAGGAGAGTGTGAGTGAATATATTAATCAACTTTGTGAAATCGTTGACATCTCTTGTTATTGTCTAAGGTTGTCTATTGAATTTTTCTGTATGCTATGTGGTGGGGTCACATTTCGTTCTTCTTCCATATGAATACCCCATTATTGCAGCACCTTCCCATTGAATTTTTATAGGAATGCCAGTGGTATCATCTTATAAACTGAACTAAGGTTGATCCTAGTTATGTAGTGGTGGAATATTTCTCAAAAATTTTGCACAAGAGGACTGGAAAGAAGAAAATGTTCTATGGAACTTGTTGATCTGGCTAGAGAGGCTTCCACAAGAAGTTTTGAAAAATCTGCCTGATTCTTCTGTTTACTTACATAAAATGCAAGAGGAGAAAGATAGATTGACAGAGGGCGTATTAAACAAGTAGTCAAAACCTGATGGTTTTGAAATTTCTTAGCCTCTTCAGATGTCAAATGCTACCAAAATTAAGAAATGGCTTCTTAGCAAAGATGCAAATAAGCCCAGGAAATTTGTATTCTATAAGAGGTCTCAGAGGGAGACAGCTTTCAAACTCCATTGGAATGGATATTATCAAGTACTGTTAATGAGGACATGTGTAAAACACTCAGAGGTTGTTAATTTCTAATTAAAATATATAGATCTTCTTTGAAACAATGGAAAGTGTCCCTGTTAGAGAATATAAAATAATAATTACCAAGAAAAATCCAGGACCAGTCATCCTGGAAAAGTAAAAGACAACTTCCATGCAAAACCTTCATAACTGGAAAATAACATAAAGTAGAAACTTCCCACCCAGGAACCACAGAACAAAATCCAGAGCAGTGAAACTACAGATAATTATATATACTTAGATGAATTTTCTTGATTTTTATGCCCTAGATGTTTTCCGTTCTCACTGGTAATTTAACATTCTGAATAATTTAGAGGCACTTGTTACTCTTTAACTGTAATATCTCTAAGATCTTCTCCTGCATGTTGGTCTTTATATCCTTATTTTCTTTTTTTTATTTATTTTTTTTATTAATTAAAAAATTAACTAACACAACATTAGAAATCAATCCATTCTACATAAGCAATAAGTAATTCTTAATATCATCACATAGGTGTATGGTCATCATTTCTCAGTACATACGCATCGATTTAGAGAAAGAAATAGCACGACAACAGAAAAAGAAATAAAGTGATAACACAGAGAAAACACAAATAAAAATAAAAAGTACAAAAATATATAAGAGAAAGAAAAAAAAAAAAAAAAAACTATAGATCAGATGCAGCTTCATTCAACGTTCCAACATAATTACATTACAATTAGGCAGTATTGTGCTGACCATTTTTTTTTTTTTAGACATCATACCATTCTACATATGCAATCAGTAATTCTTAACATCATCACATAGATGCATGATCATCGTTTCTTAGTACATTTGCATCGGTTTAGAAGAACTAGCAGTATAACAGAAAAAAATATAGAATGTTAATATAGAGAAAAAAAATAAAAGTAATAATAATAAGAACAAAACAAACAAAACAAAACAAAACAAGAACCTATCGCTCGGATGCAGCTTCGTTCAGTATTTTAACATGATTACTTTACAATTAGGTATTATTGTGCTGTCCATTTTTGAGTTTTTGTATCTAGTCCTATTGCACAGTCTGTATTCCATCAGCTCCAATTACCCATTATCTTACCCTGTTTCTAACTCCTGCTGAACTCTGTTACCAATGACATATTTCAAGTTTATTCTCGAGTGTCGATTCACATCATTGGGACCATACAGTATTTGTCTTTTAGCTTTTGGCTAGACTCACTCAGCATAATGTTCTCTAGGTCCATCCATGTTATTACATGCTTCATAAGTTTATCCTGCCTTAAAGCTGCATAATATTCCATCGTATGTATATACCACAGTTTGTTTAGCCACTCGTCTGTTGATGGACATTTTGGCTGTTTCCATCTCTTTGCAATTGTAAATAACGCTGCTATAAACATTGGTGTGCAAATGTCTGTTTGAGTTTTTGCCCTTAATTCCTTTGAGTAGATTCCCAGCAATGGTATTGCTGGGTCGTATGGCAATTCTATATTCAGCTTTTTGAGGAACCGCCAAACTGTTTTCCACAGTGGTTGCACCATTTGCCATTCCCACCAACAGTGGATAAGTGTGCCTCTTTCACCGCATCCTCTCCAGCACTTGTCATTTTCTGTTTTGTTGATAATGGCCATTCTGGTGGGTGTGAGATGATATCTCATTGTGGTTTTGATTTGCATTTCTCTAATGGCCAGGGACATTGAGCATCTCTTCATGTGTCTTTTGGCCATTTGTATTTCCTCCTCTGAGAGGTGTCTATTCAAGTCTTTTTCCCATTTTGTAATTGGGTTGGCTATCTTTTTGTTGTTGAGTTGAACAATCTCATTGTAAATTCTGAATACTAGACCTTTATCTGATATGTCGTTTCCAAATATTGATTCCCATTGTGTAGGCTGTCTTTCTAATTTCTTGATGAAGTTCTTTGATGCACAAAAGTGTTTAATTTTGAGGAGTTCCCATTTATTTATTTCCTTCTTCAGTGCTCTTGCTTTAGGTGTAAGGTCCATAAAACCGCCTCCAATTGTAAGATTCATAAGATATCTCCCGACATTTTCCTCTAACTGTTCTATGGTCTTAGACCTAATGTTTAGATCTTTGATCCATTTTGAGTTAACTTTTGTGTAGGGTGTGAGATATGGGTCTTCTTTCATTCTTTTGCATATGGATATCCAGTTCTCTAGGCACCATTTATTGAAGAGACTGTTCTGTCCCAGGTGAGTTGGCTTGACTGCCTTATCAAAGATCAAATGTCCATAGATGAGAGGGTCTATATCTGAGCACTCTATTCGATTCCATTGGTCGATATATCTATCTTTATGCCAATACCATGCTGTTTTGACCACTGTGGCTTCATAATATGCCTTAAAGTCAGGCAGTGTGAGACCTCCAGCTTCGTTTTTTTTCCCTCAAGATGTTTTTAGCAATTCGGGGCACCCTGCCCTTCCAGATAAATTTGCTTATTGGTTTTTCTATTTCTGAAAAATAAGTTGTTGGGATTTTGATTGGTATTGCATTGAATCTGTAAATCAATTTAGGTAGGATTGACATCTTAACTATATTTAGTCTTCCAATCCATGAACACGGTATGCCCTTCCATCTGTTTAGGTCTTCTGTGATTTCTTTTAGCAGTTTTTTGTAGTTTTCTTTATATAGGTTTTTTGTCTCTTTAGTTAAATTTATTCCTAGGTATTTTATTCTTTTAGTTGCAATTGTAAATGGGATTCGTTTCTTGATTTCCCCCTCCGCTTGTTCATTGCTAGTGTATAGAAATGCTACAGATTTTTGAATGTTGATCTTGTAACCTGCTACTTTGCTGTACTCATTTATTAGCTCTAGTAGTTTTGTTGTGGATTTTCCCGGGTTTTCGACGTATAGTATCATATCATCTGCAAACAGTGATAGTTTTACTTCTTCCTTTCCAATTTTGATGCCTTGTATTTCTTTTTCTTGTCTAATTGCTCTGGCTAGAACCTCCAACACAATGTTGAATAATAGTGGTGATAGTGGACATCCTTGTCTTGTTCCTGATCTTAGGGGGAACGTTTTCAATTTTTCCCCATTAAGGATGATATTAGCTGTGGGTTTTTCATATATCCCCTCTATCATTTTAAGGAAGTTCCCTTGTATTCCTATCCTTTGAAGTGTTTTCAACAGGAAAGGATGTTGAATCTTGTCGAATGCCTTCTCTGCATCAATTGAGATGATCATGTGATTTTTCTGCTTTGATTTGTTGATATGGTGTATTACATTAATTGATTTTCTTATGTTGAACCATCCTTGCATACCTGGGATGAATCCTACTTGGTCATGATGAATAATTCTTTTAATGTGTTGTTGGATACGATTTGCTAGAATTTTATTGAGGATTTTTGCATCTATATTCATTAGAGAGATCGGCCTGTAGTTTTCTTTTCTTGTAATATCTTTGCCTGGTTTTGGTATGAGGGTAATGTTGGCGTCATAGAATGAATTAGGTAGTTTTCCCTCCACTTCGATTTTTTTGAAGAGTTTGAGGAGAGTTGGTACTAATTCTTTCTGGAATGTTTGATAGAATTCACATGTGAAGCCGTCTGGTCCTGGACTTTTCTTTTTAGGAAACTTTTGAATGACTTCTTCAATTTCTTTACTTGTGATTGGTTTGTTGAGGTCATCTATGTCTTCTTGAGTCAAAGTTGGTTGTTCATGTCTTTCCAGGAACCCGTCCATTTCCTCTAAATTGTTGTATTTATTAGCGTAAAGTTGTTCATAGTATCCTGTTATTACCTCCTTTATTTCTGTGAGGTCAGTAGTTATGTCTCCTCTTCCATTTCTGATCTTATTTATTTGCATCCTCTCTCTTCTTCTTTTTGTCAATCTTGCTAAGGGCCCATCAATCTTATTGATTTTCTCATAGAACCAACTTCTGGCCTTATTGATTTTCTCTATTGTTTTCATGTTTTCAATTTCATTTATTTGTGCTCTAATCTTTGTTATTTCTTTCCTTTTGCTTGCTTTGGGGTTAGCTTGCTGTTCTTTCTCCAGTTCTTCCAAATGGATAGTTAATTCCTGAATTTTTGCCTTTTCTTCTTTTCTGATATAGGCATTTAGAGCAATAAATTTCCCTCTTAGCACTGCCTTTGCTGCGTCCCATAAGTTTTGATATGTTGTGTTTTCATTTTCATTCGCCTCGAGGTATTTGCTAATTTCTCTAGCAATTTCTTCTTTGACCCAGTCGTTGTTTAGGAGTGTGTTGTTGAGCCTCCACGTATTTGTGAATTTTCTGGCACTCTGCCTATTATTGATTTCCAACATCATTCCTTTATGGTCCGAGAAAGTGTTGTGTAAGATTTCAATCTTTTTAAATTTGTTAAGACTTGCTTTGTGACCCAGCATATGGTCTATCTTTGAGAATGATCCATGAGCACTTGAGAAAAAGTTGTATCCTGCTGTTGTGGGATGTAATGTCCTATAAATATCTATTAAGTCTAGTTCATTTATAGTAATATTCAGATTCTCTATTTCTTTGTTGATCCTCTGTCTAGATGTTCTGTCCATTGATGAGAGTGGTGAGTTGAAGTCTCCAACTATTATGGTATATGAGTCTATTTCCCTTTTCAGTGTTTGCAGTATATTCCTCACGTATTTTGGGGCATTCTGATTCGGTGTGTAAATATTTATGATTGTTATGTCTTCTTGTTTAATTGTTCCTTTTATTAATATATAGTGTCCTTCTTTGTCTCTTTTAACTGTTTTACATTTGAAGTCTAATTTGTTGGATATTAGTATAGCCACTCCTGCTCTTTTCTGGTTGTTATTTGCATGAAATATCTTTTCCCAACCTTTCACTTTCAACCTATGTTTATCTTTGGGTCTAAGATGTGTTTCCTGTAGACAGCATATAGAAGGATCCTGTTTTTTAATCCATTCTGCCAATCTATGTCTTTTGATTGGGGAATTCAGTCCATTGACATTTAGTGTTATTACTGTTTGGATAATATTTTCCTCTAACATTTTGCCTTTTGTATTATATATATCATATCTGATTTTCCTTCTTTCTACACTCTTTTCCATATCCCTCTCTTCTGTCTTTTTGTATCTGACTCTAGTGCTCCCTTTAGTATTTCTTGCAGAGCTGGTCTCTTGGTCACAAATTCTTTCAGTGACTTTTTGTCTGAGAATGTTTTAATTTCTCCCTCATTTTTGAAGGATAATTTTGCTGGATATAGGAGTCTTGGTTGGCAGTTTTTCTCTTTTAGTATTTTAAATATATCATCCCACTGTCTTCTAGCTTCCATGGTTTCTGCTGAGAAATCTACACAAAGTCTTATTGGGTTTCCCTTGTATGTGATGGATTGTTTTTCTCTTGCTGCTTTCAAGATCTTCTCTTTCTCTTTGACCTCTGACATTCTAACTAGTAAGTGTCTTGGAGAACGCCTATTTGGGTCTAATCTCTTTGGGGTGCGCTGCACTTCTTGGATCTGTAATTTTAGGTCTTTCATAAGAGTTGGGAAATTTTCAGTGATAATTTCTTCCATTAGTTTTTCTCCTCCTTTTCCCTTCTCTTCTCCTTCTGGGACACCCACAACACGTATATTTGTGCGGTTCATATTGTCCTTGAGTTCCCTGATACCCCTTATTTTCTTTTTGAAGTGTGTCCAACAATATGCCTAAAGTTCACCTAAGGTTTGGTTAAGTCAGTCAAACCAAATTATATATTTGTACTCATTTGGCTTGGGTGCCACCTACCTCCCATCATTATCAACACCTTAAGACAAATCAATCTCCAGAGTAATTTATTTTCATTATTAAGTAGTCTCTTAGATGGCAAATGTCACTAAAGGCAATGGTTGTGAGTCTGAAAACTCTATCACATGACCCAGAAAATAGGATGTTACTGCCTTTATAAAATTTCATCTGTGAAACTAATTACAAATTCCCTTAGAGAGGGAATATGTAAATGATTGTTACTCCTTGATTTTAACACACCTAAAAAGAAAGCTCAGTAATTGTGCTGTTTTGAAACTGTGATGTACCTCAGAAAAGCTGTGTTCTTCTACTCATCTTGTGGGGGCAGACCTATTGTTTGGTGGGACCTTTAGAATAGGTTTTTTCCATGAAGATGTGACCACACCCATTGAAGATAAGTCTTAACAGCTTACTAAGAGGAAAATATTTTGGAGAGAGCTCAGAACTGATACATAAAGCTGAGAGACACAGACATTTAGAGATGCTAAGCTAAGACATGAAATCCAGATTCTGCACTGGAGAAATTAAGTGAGGACCCACAGACACTGGAAAGGCACTGGAATCAGAAGCTGAAAGCAATGAGCCAGGAGAAAGGACCAACAGATGACAGCCATGTAACTTTTTAGCTGATAGAATTGCTCCAGATGCTGGCAGCCTTTCTTCAAAGTCAAGGTATCTTTCTATGGATGTCTTAATTTAAACACTTTCACAGTCTCATAATTGTAAATTGTAACATAATAAGTCCCCTTGTAAAAGCCAATCCATTTCTTTTACATTGCATTCCAGCAACATTAGCAAACCAAAACATTAGTTAAGCCATATTTTTAATTTTTGCCTTAGATCATCTTGGTGATATTTCTAGTATAAATCTCACCACCTGGAAACAAACTGTTCTAGTTTGCTGGCTGCTGGAATGCAATATACCAGAAACAGAATGGCTTCTAAAAAGGGGAATTTAGTAAGTTGCTAGTTTACAGTTCTAAGGCTGGGAAAATGTCCCAATTAAAATGTCAATAGAAATATCAAATCAAAGGCATCCAGGGAAAGGTACCTTGGTTCAAGAAGGCCAGTGAAGTTCAGGGTTCCTCTCTCATCTGGAAGGACATGTGATGAACATGGCAGCATCTGCTAGCTTCTTCTCCTGGCTTCCTGTTTCATGAAGCTCCCCAGGAGGCTTTTCCTACTTCATCCCCAAAGGTGACTGGCTGGTGAACTCTGCTTATCATGGCTATGTCATTCTGCTCTGCTCTCTCTGACTCTCTCTCATTCTCCAAAATGTTTCCTTTTTTATAGGACTCCAGAAACTTATCAAGACCCACCAAAATGGGTGGAGACATGTCATCACCTAATCCAGTTTAACAATCACTCTTGACTAAGTCATATCATCCAGGGAGATGATCTGATTAGTTTCAAACATAGTGTATTGAATAGGGATTATTCTGCCTTTATGAAAGGGATTTTGATTAAAACATGGCTTTTCTAGGGGATATATACGTCCTTTCAAGCCAGCACAGAGACTTTCCTGTGAGAGGTCCTAAAACTACATACTCAGCAAATATTATGAAGATATTTTAGCCCAAAACAAACTATTCAATTTTCTCCGGTTACTGTTATTGGATATACAACACCAAAACAAGTTTTGGCTACTACTTAAAAATATGGGAGGGAATATTTTTCAGTACATTCATTATATTTCTGTGCATTCTGCTTATTGACTAATCCCTGAGAACATTCAGGATCCATTTGGCCAAGCAATTTTCCTCTCCTCAAAGATATCTTTAAATATTTTAAGAAAGGGAAATATGGAGTCTCAAATTAGGAATAATTTAGCCTGTTCTTTTAGCTTGCCAGGACTTCTATAACAAAATAGTATAGAACAGGATGGCTCAAACAATAGGATTTTTTTGTATGCTGTATGGCAGGGGTCACATTTCATTCTTTTTACATGTGTGTATTCCATTATTGCAGCACTATTTGTTGATTTTTTTGCTTGTTTGTTTTGTTTTCATTTGTTTGTTTTGGTTTTGGGGAAGTGTATGGGCCAGGAATCAAACTTGGGTCTCCCACATGGTAACAACAGGAATTTTAGTGCCTCACAAATTTGGAGACTAGAAGTCTTAAACCAAGATACTGGCAGATCATGTTTTCTTTGCAGCATTCTTGTAGTGGCCCAATCTATACCTCCATCACATAGTTATTTGACTCATTATATCTCCTCCTGTGGCTTTTATCTCCAATTAAAAATTGCTGATATGAACTCCAATCATAATGCATTAAGGTCCACGCTGTGTCAGTTTGGTCTCATATTAATAGCTCTTTGAAGAACCCATTTATAAATGTATTAATATTCACAGGACTGGAGTTAGGATTTAACAGGTCACTGGGTGGACATGATTCAATCTACCACAGCACTAAAAGTGAATTTTGAACCACTTCTTTCCTAAATGTTATGCACTTCAAACTTTACATGACACATAATAAATGAGAAAAATTTTTATGTTGTGGCTTAGAATTTCACATGTGAGGTATATAATGCCTAAAACAGCGTAAAACTTCTCCCCAATGAGTACATGAAATTGGTGCTGGTTTTATTTATTTATTTATTTATTTGCATGGGCAGGCACCAGGAATTGAACCCAGGTCTCCAGCATGGCAGGTGAGAATGGTGCTGGTTTTAATGAGTACAGCTACAAATGTAATATTGACCCCTTAATCTGAAACATGTGCACTCAGAGGAAAGTGTTCTGCTTACATGTCTACAGAATTTCCTCAATTTTTTAATATCATCAAAGTTTCTAGGAATTATTTCTAAAATAAAAAATTACTTATTGTTAATAAGACAGTATCTGATTCTATTTATTCTTTACATTTGCAATGTATTAGGTCCTTTTGATCTGATTTAAACATGCTTGGCACCCAGATTAGATCAAAGTGGAGGACAAACTCTGATAATAACTCTTTTTTACTTTACTTCTACACTCTTCTCCATACCTCTCTCTTCTGTCTTTTCATATCTGACTCTAGTGCTCCCTTTAGTATTTCTTGCAGAGCTGGTCTCTTGGTCACAAATTCTCTCAGTGACTTTTTGTCTGAAAATGTTTTAATTTCTCCCTCATTTTTGAAGGACAATTTTGCTGGATATAGAAGTCTTGGTTGGCAGTTTTTCTCTTTTAGTATTTTAAATATATCATCCCACTGTCTTCTAGCTTCCATGGTTTCTGCTGAGAAATCTACACATAGTCTTATTGGGTTTCCCTTGTATGTGATGGATTGTTTTTGTCTTGCTGCTTTCAAGATCCTCTCTTTCTCTTTGACCTCTGACATTCTAACTAGTAAGTGTCTTGGAGAACGCCTATTTGGGTCTAATCTCTTTGGGGTACGCTGCACTTCTTGGATCTGTAATTTTAGGTCTTTCATAAGAGTTGGGAAATTTTCAGTGATAATTTCTTCCATTAGTTTTTCTCCTCCTTTTCCCTTCTCTTCTCATTCTGGGACACCCACAACACGTATATTTGTGCAGTTCATATTGTCCTTGAGTTCCCTGATAACCTGTTCAAATTTTTCCATTCTTTTCCCAATAGTTCCTGTTTCTTTTTGGAATTCAGATGTTCCATCCTCCAAATCACTAATTCTATCTTCTGTCTCTTTGAATCTATCATTGTAGGTATCCATTGTTTTTTCTATCTTTTCTACTTTGTCCTTCACTTCCATAAGTTCTGTGATTTGCTTTTTCAGTTTTTCTATTTCTTCTTTATGTTCAGCCCATGTCTTCTTCATGTCCTCCCTCAATTTATCAATTTGGTTTTTGAAGAGGTTTTCCATTTCTCTTCGTATTTCTCTTCAGGCCCGGGGGTCTGAACGCGGGGAGGGTCGCTGGGTGCTGCAGCCCGGGAGAGTGCCCGTCCGAATTTCCTAGTCGGCCTGGGGCACCAAGTGTGGTGGGAGGGCGCCAGCCGCCGAGGCCCGGGAGAGTGCACCGTTCCCAGCCAGACCGGGGAGTCACGTGTTTGGCAGGGACCCCCCCCCCCCCCCGTCACCGTTCTCCGCGGCCTGGGGATTTCCGATCCAATTCTCTCAGTTGGTCCGGGGGGCCGTGTGTGGTGGGGACGCCAGCTGCCACGGCTTGAGGGGACTTCCTGCCCAATTCTACCAGCTGGCCCGGGAAGGAGGAAGGGAGGGTCTCCGGCTGCTTGCCGCCCCGCCCGGGGAAGCCCGCGCCCCTCGGCGATCTCACCGGAGTGGGTTCTCCCAGCCAGTCAACCATTTCAGGATGGGGTACGCTGTCTTTTTTATCTCTGTTGTGGCTCCAGGAGCTATTCTGTATCATTTCTACTCCCCTAGTAGCTGTTCTGGAGAAGGAACTAAGATCTGCATGTCTTACTAAGTTGTCATCTTCTCCGGAAGTCTGCTGTACTGTTTTTGATAATTTACCTGGCAGCCCTATTAGGGAATCTTCTCATTATCATTCTTACCAGCAAGGATCATTGGCTACAAACCCCCATGTTTTACTTCCTGAAGAACATGTCCTTTCTGGATCTCTCCTTCATTTCTATCATTGTCCCCAAATCCATTGCTAACTCTATGACTAATCAAAATACAATCTCATTCCTGGGGTGTTGTGTTTCACAGGTATTTTTTTCTTCTTCTTCTTGGCTTCTACAGAAACAGCTCTCCTTACAGTGATGCCCTACGACCATTATGTTGTTGTCTGCCACCCACTCAATTGTGAAATCATTATGAGCCATGGGAACTGTGTGCAGATGGCCATTTCCTCACGGGCTTGTGGAGGTCTCAGTGCAATTATGCACACAGCTTCCAACTTCCCAGTACCCATGTGTGGACCTCTTTTTGTTCATCAGTTCTTCTGTGATGTCCCTCAACTCCTTTCCCTTGCCTGTTCTTATAGCATTGGTCAATTAGTAGTCACTGGGCTCAATTCTGCTTTAGACATTGCCTGTTTGGTGTTTATTGACATTTCTTACATTAACATCTTCTCCACTGTGCTAAAGATGCCATCCAGAGAAGGCAGATCCAAAGGTTTCTCTACATGCCTGCCTCATTTCATTACTGTGACTCTATTTTTCTGCATTTTTTGCCTATTTACACCCCCTTCCCAAATCTCCATCAGGCTTGGACCTGCTTGTGTCTGTGTCTATACTGTCATGCCACCCACCATGAATCCCCTCATGTATAGTATAAGAGATAAGGATATGAAAGCTGCACTAAGGAGACTGCTAATGAGAAGTTCTTGACCTTCAAATTAGAAGAGGGGAAAATCATATGATGAATTTCTTCTTCATTGACAAGTATATCGTAAAAATCTGGTTGTAGAGTCTGGTGGTAATATTGGATATTTAACATATGACTATAATGTAATCTATTGATATATTAATTGCACTGACATTAAGAAGCATCCCCTTCCTACATCAAGTTGATGGTTTAAATTGAAGGGTTTCACTTGAATTAAGGAAGATACATGCTGGGCTTTTTGTGTATTATCATAATGGGGAATTGTTATCTGTTGCAAATGCTAAACTGGACTGGATGATGATAGTATCAGGAATAAACATGAATTCTCTCAAGCAAACCAAATTTGTGGTTAATCTTAGCAGAATATTAAAGATATGAGATGCTATATCCTGGGGTGATGTTTATAATTAATTCTGAAATTAAATAATACAAGATTTAGGGCCTTTCTTGTCAATCTATGATATTTTCTTTCCTAAACCTACTTATGCCATTTTCCGGTATTTGAGTAGGCTTTACAGTGAGAATACATAGTTTTGTTTTCATTTAACTTTATTATATTTTTGTCTATTCACTTAAAATAATATGATGACAAGATTCTAGGAGTAAAGAGTAAGTAAGCTTAGGTGGATGCTTAGTTTTAATGGGGATATAGAGAGACAATTTTTGGAAAAGGTACTAGATAAACTTCATTTTAAAGGAAGAGAAGTACTGAGACTCAGAAAAGTTTGGTGAACTAAAATTAAAGCTGAGGTGAAAGCAAAACAAACAAACAAAAAATAGCAAAGGGTATGAGGGGATGAGAGACTCATCCAGGAGTGGGAATTGCAGTAATCTTTGTCAAGAATAAAAAGAGAAGAGGGAGGAGGTTGAGTAGGTAGAGAACAAACAGTTTTGACAAGATTCTAAGAGTCTCAGATAGGAAAATAAATATTTGCTCAATTATTACTATGAAGAAAAAGTAGCTATAGTGGAAGCCTATCTAATGTCTAATGTATTAGATATGTTTGAGGTGTTCAAAGTCATAGATAAAGATTTTTAATTTACTGCCAGTAAAAGGTACAGATTTCTATAATTTTGGAGTTTACAGACCACTATGATCCCCAAACCATTTCTCTATTCCTGATCTACTGTTATATTTTCCTGCCCTGAATTATTTGAGCATGACTCTCCCTTTGTTTTGGACTACTCCAGACTAGTTAAGTTTCTTCTATTAGATACTTTAAGCAATATTCATCTCCCCTTCACATAAGATGTTTTAGTTGTAATTTGACATTTGTTTCCATAAATCTATGATATATGTCCCTTTCATCACTAAATTTTATTATGCTTGAGGGCAGGAGCTGTAACTCCAGTGCCTAGCTTAGTGTGTGGTATAGGGAATCACTCAACAGGTATTTATTCATAGATGAATTGTTGAACAGTATCACACATATTATTGCTACCACAAAAACTTTGCTATGACCTTTATCTTTAAAAGTTTTTACTGTCCACATTGAATATATTTGTGCTATAAAGTATTTATAAAAATAACAGCCACACTGAAAGATATTAAACTTCTAAAGGGAAGAAATTATGTTACTCATTATGGGTTCTGAAACTGATTTAAAATGAGTGGGTGGATCCAGTGTGATTATTATTAATTTGAGATTATAATAGTTGTTTGTATTTGCACTGAGCTGATGTGAAATTCATTCCAAAGATATGGATTATAACAAAATTTTACAATAATACTTGCCTTTTGCATGTTGCTAGTTTATATGATCATTAACTGTATTTTAATAGGAACAAAGAACAAGTGAACTTATAAAATATACAGCCAGCCAGCAGTTCTATTGCTGAACAAATGTATATGAATTTCTTGGGAGAAAGATTTGTGTCAGTGAAATATTAAGACTAATTTCCAATCAGTTGGTATATAGCATAAATGTGCTAGCTGTGGAACAATCAAACTGACCACACACCCTTCAAGAGGTCCCATTCTTTCTCCTTATAATAACATATATTGTACTTTCCCAAACTAGGCTTGATTAACTTTCCCCTCAATACCAAGTAAATTACATTAGGGATCTGTTGAAATTGTTTGGGATTTGCATTTGAAGGCTAGTTTTCCTATAAAGAGGGCATTTTGAATCTTGCATATGATAGATAGTATAATGGTACCAGGAGATGACCCAAGTCCTTATCTACAGAATCTGTGAATATTTTACCTTACATGAGAAAAGCAACTTGGAGGATATAGCTGAGAATAAGAACCTTGATATAAAGATATGTTGGATTATCCATGTGGATGCAATCAAACCTCCTAAATCCTTCAAGCAGGGGACACTTTCCAACTCTAGTCAAAGAACTAGAGACAGGATATCATGAGAAGGACTTGACTGTTGATTGCTCATTTTAAAGATCAGGAAAGGGTGCCCTTATGCAATGAATGCTCAGGGAACATCTAGAGGCTAGAAAAAGCAGGAAAATATATTCTCCTCTGTAGTCTCCAAAAAGAACTAAGCCCCTTGAAATCTTGATTTTAGCTGTATGGAACCCATGTCATATGTCTAAATGTATACAGCTCAAATATAAATTTGCATTGTTGTGAGCCATATTTGTGATCATTTGTCACTATAGCAATAGAAAACTAATAACCTGCATAAAATCTAAGGTTTCTTCATCATGGTATCACATTTAGGCTGTAGTAAATTTTTGATAGAGTGGAGAAGAGAGAAATATTGTGTGTATTTGAGCACCAGATATTGAAAATTCTCCAATCATCCATCAGATATATAATGGTGAAATTTTGGCATAACTGTTCTAGTCTGCTAGCTGCCAGAATGCAATACACCAGAAATGGATAGGCTTTTAATAAAAGGGGATTAATTTTGTTAGTTCTTCAGAGGAAAAGCAGATTACTTTCAACTGAGGTTCTTTCATATGTGAGAAAGCACAGGATGGTCTCTGCTGACCTTCTCTCCAAGCCTCTGGGTTCCAACAACTTTCCCCAGGGTGATTTCTTTCTGCATCTCCAAAGGCCTGGGCTCAGCTGTGAATGCTGAGATGAAGGATGCTGAGCTGCTTGGGCTGTGCTACATTGAGCTCTCTCATTTAAGCACCAGGCAATTAAGTCAAACATCATTCATTGCAGCAGGCACGCCTCCTAGCTGACTGTGGATGAGGTTCACATACCATTGGCTCATGTCCAAAGCAACAGAACTAGGTACCTTCACCTGGCCAAGTTGACAACTAAATCTAACTACCACAATAACAAAATAAATGAATACCATAAGCATGTGGATAATTGAATAACCTATAACCTTACAGAAAAATATGGCCAAATCTCACAAACATGATATTGAACAAAATATGTGAGAAACAATGAGTTTACCTTGCAAGTCATTTCTTTTACATGAAGATTAAGTACAGTGTGATGTCAAAAGGCAGGATGACATTCATCTTGGGGGTTATAGCTGAAAGTCAACATGAAAGGAGTTTCTGGGAAGCTCTTCAGATCCAGTCTTTGATCTGGATGCTGGCAGTATAGATGACTTGTGTGTGAAAATGCGTCATCTCCACAGGGAGAAAGATTGTTTCATGGGGAAGTGATGTAACCACTGGGCTCCAGTGATAAGAAATAAACTGCTCATTGGAGCAATCTGGAAATGACTGTAGGTTATTTTCTCTTACGCCTCAGCAAAGAATACGTGCTAATCTTAGCAAAGATCACTATAGTTAGGAAACCTGCAATAACAGTTCTTAGACAACAAACATTTCAGTGAAACCCAGATTGAGTACTAGGTTAGAACATGGAGCCCCAATACAAACTGCAAATTCACTCCCACCACACTAACATACACTTTGTTCCAGGATTGAATTTCAGATTTGCTTTGATTTAAAGAAAGTGTAATATGGCATTTATTGCATAATAGAATCTCTATAACAAGATCCAGATCAGCTTCTTCCATGTGGATACCACTTGAGTTAATAAAGTATTCATATATTTATATGCATAAACTTTTTTGGTTATTTATATATATATATATAAATATATATATATTGTTGAAGCAAGAATATATATATATATATTCTTGCTTCAACAATAACCAATGTTACAACTGGTAGTTTGCAATTTCCCATGTGGAAATAAATTACTTTATCAACACCTATTTTCTTCCTAAAAATTGTAGGAACACCATGAGCACATGTATCAAATGAAGAGGATGCTGCTCAGTGGCATTGGGGTACGGCCATCCAGCTAAACTTTCTATTATCAAAAAAGAATATCTATTAAAGTGTGTATTATACATTCTAAAAATTAATCTGTTTATCTGAGAAGAAAAAACAACTCACTTAAGCATTTAAATAAGAAGAGTTTGGAATCTTTACTTTTAAGAAGAACAAAACAAATGAATATCATATGGGAAAGAAAATGTACAAAATGCAAATAATGTTTTAACCAATTCTACTTCCATCCTTACCATTAACAGTTAAAGAAAGGAAAAAAAATCAAGCACCATTGTGAGAGATGTTATGACAGCAATATGTGTAGTATGCAATTGATTTAGGAAATTCCAGCATTTCAAAACATTTTCTTGGTAGAAATAAAACTTGATTTAACTTTTGGAGGGGAAATAAAAAAGGTAATATGGGTTTTGATAAATCATAGGGCATATGAGATGTGAGGAAAGCCTAATGCATGATGATAAATTCCATATTCTGGTGGTTAATGCATATAGATGGAGACTATGTTAACCATCAAAGAGAAATGGAAAAGAAAATGGCATAGATAATATGCAAACCCAATGGTCAATAGTTCCATACAAAGTCAAAATTAACTAATGAAAATGATAGTAAAGAAAACTTTTGTTCCAAATACAGGACTCAACTACTTTATTTTAAAAATATGTTATTTTGACCATTTTATGTATTCAGTCAAGTGGCATTAATATTATTACATTAATTTATTATATTCATAGTATAGTGCTACCATTATCCTGTGTTACCAAAACTTTGTACTTAGAGCAAATAGCATTGCTGTAACTATTAAGCAATAACATCACTTCCACTCCTTCACCTACTCCTTAGAAACTTCTAGTCTACTTTCTCTCTCTCTGAATTTGTTTATTCTAGATATTCCTGTAAGCGAAGTCATACAATATTTTCTTCATGTGCCTTTTTAATTTTTATCTCTTAGCATAATATTTTTCAAGGCTCACCCACGTTGTAACATATATCAGAAGTCACTTCATTATTTTTCACAGCTGAACATTGTCACACTGTATGTATATACTGCAATTCATTAATCAGTTCATCTGTGGATGGATTCCTGAGTTTGTTTCCATATTTTGGCTACTGTTAATAATGTTAAGATAAACATTGGCATATGAGTTTCTATTCGAGTAGGGCCATGTTTCCAATTTCTTTGGATATATACATGGGAGTTGAATTGCAGTGTCATCTGGTAATTTTATGCTTAACTTTTTGAGAAACAACAAAATTACTTCCCACAGCAGCAAGAGCATTTTATATTGCCTTATAGAGTACAGGAAGGTTCCAATTAGTCAGCCTCTTCTCTGCTGTGGATTGAATTATGTTCCCACAAAAGCTGTTCTCCTGAGTACCTCAGAATATAATTTCAAGTACCTCATTCCATATTGGTCAGAGAAAATATTTTGTAGGATTTAAAACTTTTAAAATATATTGAGACATTTTATGACATAATATATACTCTATACTGATGAATGATTCACGTGGACTTGAGTAGAGTGTGTATCCTTCAGCTTTTGCTGGAATGTGATGTATTTGTTTGTTAGGTCTAGTTGTATACTATTGGTCAAGTTTCTCATTTCTTTATTGACCTCATGTCTAGATGTTTATCTATTATTGGAAGTAAGATATTGAAGCCTTACTTGAATATTGTAGAACTATTTTTCCTAATTCTTCTAATGATTGTTTCATATAGTTGAGGCCCTATTCATCCATAAATATATGTTTATACTTGTTATATGTTCTTGATTCATTGACCTTTTTATGAATATGTCTTTTTTCTCTTTTAACAGTTTTTCATATAAAGTATATTTTGTCTGATAATAGTATAGTCACCTGTCTTTTTGTTTACTATTTGCAATGATTATTTTTTCTCATGCTTTTGCTTTCAAAATGCTTGTGCCTTTGAATTTAAGGTGAATCTCTTGTAAACACAAAATAATTGGATCTGGTTTTCCTAACAATTTGACAAACCTGTACATTTGATTAATGGATTTAATCCATTTATATTTAAATTAATTAGGTGGCCTTGGTAAGGCAAGACTGACTTCTGCCAGTCTGCCTGTCTGACAATATTTTTTCTTATGTCTTATAACTTCTTATGCTTCTTTCCTTCCATTATTTCCTATATTTGTGAATTCCTTTCATCTCATTTGGTGTACATGTTTAGATCTTGTTTAGCAAATTATGCTTCTATTCCCTTCTTTCCCCCACATTAAGTTATTCCTGTCCCCAATTTTATCGTATACCTTATATGCACAAAAATATTGATCTATAATTTCTTTTATGCATTTGAATTTTATATAATGAAAAAACTTAAACCATGTTACTAACCACAATTACCATAGTACTTGTGTTTTATTTGTCTGTGTATTTCTTTTACTGGAGAAGTTTATTGATTCATACAGTTTCAAACTAATCTAGTGTCCTTTTCTTTCAACTTGAACAAGGATTTCTTTTAGAACAAGCCTAGTAGTTATGAATTCCTTCATCTTTTTCTTATCCCAGAAGTTCTTTTACCATCTCAGTTTGAAGAACAGTTTTGCTAGATACAGAATTTTTTATAACAGTTTATTGTTGTTGGTCTTTCCGTGCTTTAAATATATCATTCCACTGTCTTCTAGGATCTATGGTTTCTGATGAGAAATTGGAGCTTAACTTGATCTAAGTTTCCTTGTATGTGTGAAGTCGTTTCTCTCTTGCTATTTTTATGATACTAACTTTGTCTGGGTTTTGACCATTTGATTATAATGTGTCTCAACATGGATCTCTTTGGGTTTCTCCTCTGTGATTGTTACGTTCTGGTGCAACTTGGCCAGGTGATTATGCCCTGTTCTCTGATTAGGCAAGCACTGGCCTGGCCAGTGCTACAAAGATATTCATGACTGGTTGTTAAACTGGAAGGCTGATGTATTAATTAAATCATCAGTCAGTTGATTGCATCTGTGGCTGATTACATCTGCATTCAAATAAGGCATGTCTCCCACAATGTGAAAACACAATCAGTGGAAGGTTTTTAAGGAAAAAGAGGGACTCTTTCACTGCTTCTTAAGCCAGCACACCTCTTCTGTGGAGTCCTTCCAGACCCTTCATGGGAGCTGCCAGTTTAAGAATCTGCCCCATCAATTTTGGATTCTTTCATTTCCACAGGTGTGTGGGAATTTACAGATCTCTCTGTTGGCTTTGTCTCTATCGAGAATTATTCTAGCTGACTAATACAGCTTAGTACCAGGATGGAAAATTGGTGACAAAGAGGTCTGGGGAAGACGTATGTGGATAGATCTTTCTGAGTGGGAATCAACAGGCACGAAAGGCGATTTTACTGATCCTGACTATCAAGGGGAAATAGGACTGCAACTACACAATGATTGTAAAGAAGGATTTTCCTGGAGTACAGGAGATCTCCTAGGGTATCTCTTAGTACTGTCATGCCCTGTGATTAAAGTCAACGGAAAACTGCAATAACCCTATAGAGACAGAATTACCAACAGCCCAGAAACCTCAGGAATGAAGGTCTGGCTCACCCCACCTGGCAAAGAAAACCACAGCTGGCTTAACTGCTTGCTAAGGGTAAAGGGAACATGGAAGGGGTAGTAGAAGTAGGTAGTGATAAATATGAACTATAATCTTGTGACCAGTTACAGAAATGAGGACTGGGATTGTATGAATGTTTCTTCCCTGTTTTGTTATGAGTATGTTTGCATTTGCACATTTGCAAATATTTCATTTTGCTCTTATAATATGACAAAAGTTGTATTGTTCATGTTATAATATTTAAGTCATACAATATGGAGTTTAAGAGTGAATGCTACCTTAGGATGAGAACCCTATTCTGGAGAGATGTAGTGCATTTCCAGTTATATGCAAGACAGCTGAGTATTGCTAGGCAAAACATAGGCCTGTAATTATGTTCTATTTAGAAACTAAGCATGTTTCAAGGTGATGTGCATGCCTGCTATGTTGTCCAGGGGTGGACTGTGATAATTAGGTTCTGGTGCAACTTGGCCATGTGATTACACCCAGTTGTGTGGCCAGGAAGAACTGGCCTGACCATTGTGACAAGAATATTTCATGGCTGGATAATGAACTGGAAGGTTGATGTATTAAATAATCAGTTGATTGCATCTGTGGCTGATTACATCTGCGTTCAACTAAGGCATGTCTCCCACAATGAGAAAATACAATCAGTAGCAAACTTTTTTTTTTAACATGGGCAGGCACCAGGAATCGAACCCAGATCCTCTGGCATGGCAGACAAGCATTCTTACCTGCTGAGCCACTGTGGCCTGCCCAATAGAAAGCTTTTAAGGAAGAAAAAAGACTCTTTCACTGCTTCTTTAGACAGCAAGACTCTCTTGTGGGGTTCATCCAGACCCTCCAGAGCCACCATCCTCACAGCCTGCACTGCTGATTTTGGACTCTTCCATTCCCACAGTTGTGTGAGACCCCTTTATCAATCTCACCTTTACAGGTCTTTCCTGACTAACACATCCCCCCTTGACCATCTTGGATGTACATATTCATGTATTTCATCAAATTTGAGAAGTTTTTGTCCATTATTTCTTCACTTAGTTTTTTCTTTTTATCTTCCTTCTCTTTCAGAACTCCTAGGAAATATATGTTGGAACATTTAATGGTGCCCCACAAGTCTCTTGGGTTCTTTTCATTTTTCTTCATTCTTTTACATTCTACTCCTCAGAAGGGGTTATTTCAATGGTCTTATCTTCAAGTCCTTTCTTATATCTGCTGAAATATGCTGATGAAAACCTTTATTGAATTTTTATATCAAATATTGTAACTTTTTGACTATAGAATTCCCATTTTTTCCTCCTTATAATTTGTTTTTATAATTTTTATTTTGTTCATGCATTGTTTTCTGATTTCCTTGAGTTATTTTCACAAGGTTTCTTAAGTTCATTCTCCTATTTAAAAGAACTGACCTAATGTCTTTTTTAAACTTTTTAATTACATAATGTAATATATATACAAAACAAAGAAAGAAAAAAATCAATAGTTTTCAAAGAATTCTTCAACAAGCAGTTACAGGACAGATCTCAGAGTTTGTCATGGGCTGAAATACGAACTTCTCAGATTTTTCCTTCTAACTGCTCCAGAATATAGGAGTCTAGAAGGCATAAATATTTTTTATGATCACAGTTGATTTTTTCTTCTTTTTTGTAAAAAATAACATATACAAAAAGCAATAAATTTCAAAGCACAGCACCACATTTTGTTGTAGAACATAATTCAGAGTTTGGCATGGGTTACAATTTCACAATTTTAGGTTTCTACTTCTAGCTGCTCTAAGATACTGGAGACTAAAAGAGATATCAATTTAATGATAAATCTTGTTAAATCCTACCTTTTCTGTATAATAATGTTGTAATGATCTAATATTTTTTGGTCCTTCTCAGGGATAATTTCTGTCAAAAATCATTTTCATGTGACAAGAATATTCTTCCCTGTTTTGCGTGTATTTTATGATATTTTCTTAAAAACTGAACTTTCTGGATAGTTGTTTTAATTTGCTAGCTGCCAGAATGCAATATACTAGAAACAGGATGGCTTTTAAAAGGGGGAATTTATTAAGTTGCAAGTTTACATTTCTAAGGTCATGAAAATGCCCCAATTAAAGCAAGTCTATAGAAATGTCTAAATTAAGGCACCAACAAGAGGTTACCTTCACTCAAGAAAGGCAGATGAAGTTCAGTGTTTCTCTCTCAACTGGAAAAGCACATGGCAAACATGGCAACATCTGGTAGATTTCTCTTCAGGCTTTTTGTTTCATGAAGCTCCCCCAGGGACTTTTTCCTTCTTCATCTCCAAAGGTCTCTGGCTGCATGAATGGTCAGTGGTTGTCATGGCTATCTCCTCTCTTGTGGCTCTGTTACTCTCAAAAAAGGGGACTCTCTCTAAAATGTTTCTTTTTTTAAAGAATTCCAGTAAACTAATCAAGATCCACCTGGAATGAATTGAGTCAAATTTCCCTCTATTCCAAAGTTAATATTCACAATTGGGTGAGTCACATGTTCACGGAAGTAATCTAATCAATTTTCAACATACAATGCTGAATTGGGTCTAAAAGAAATGATTGCTCCCACAAGGTTGGATCAGGATTAAAATACGGCTTCTCTAGGGTACATAAATCCTTTCAGACTAGCACAGTAGTATTTTGTGATTGGTCTGGAAATCTGGTTTTCCAGATTTGCTGAATTTTTTACTTGATGCTTATAGCCATTCATTTATGATTTTTCCTAACATGTTTTACAGAATGTATATTCCTTATTTTATGTGGTCACTGAGGTTTCTTTCCCATAATTTAAGTGACCAGTTAATCAGCTGGCATAAATTCCATGTATTAAAAAAATGAAATTAACCCCCCTGTTTTGGTTTGTTAAAGCTGCCTGAATGCAGCATAGCAAAAAAGAGAATGGCTTTTAAAAAGCGAATTTATTAAGCTGCAAGTTTACAGTTCTAATGCCATAGTAATGGCCAAACTAAAACATCCAGAGAAAGATACCTTAACTCCAAAGTAAAGGCCAATGGATTTGGGGGTTTCTTTCTCAGTTGGGAAGGCAATGGCAGTGCCTGCTTACTTTCTCTCCTCATTTCATAAAGTTTCCCCGTGGGCATTTTCCTTCTCCTTCTCCAATGGCTGTGTGGGCTCTGTTGGCTCTAAATCTTTATCTTAAATGGTTCCTTCTTAAAGGGCTCCAGTAAGCAACCCCACCTTGAATGGGTTGAGACGCTTTTCTATGGAAACCAACTGATCAAAATTACCACCCACAATTGGGTGGGCCACATACCCATGGAAACATCAGGAAGATCTCACTCAGTGATACTGAGAGAGATTAAAGAACATGGCTTTTCTAGGGTATATGACAGTTTCAAACTTGTGCAACCCCCTTTAAATGTTCTAAAAGAATCCCTAGTGGTTGTTTGCTGCGGCCTTGAAACATCACAGAAAGATGTCAGTATTTTTACCTCTAGTTGTCTCAGAATGGTCAGATAGCTGCTACAGCTTCATATCTGGGCCATGTTCAGAAAATACAGAACTACTTCACCTTCTGCCCAATCCCTTAATATCATTTTGTTTATACCGATCATTTATATAACGTAAAAGTTTATAGTTCATTATATGAGCCTGTTTATCAAAGCAGAAATAAAAAAAATGATTGGAAACTTACTGACCATCTAAAGCAGGAGCTTTGTGTAGAATCTGCAGTGCATGTTCCTGGGTTGGTGTTTTCCAGGCTCAAGATCGTGAGCTGGGACTGTGCTGAGTCCTGAGCGTGTGTCTCTCTCCTTTGAGAGCTTCTGGCTATACTCAATGTACTTCATCTTTCATTTGGTAATTTTACTCTTATACTTTGTGTTCCCCAACTGATTGAACCAATTAAGCTGCTTTTCAATGAACTTGTGTTTTATAACACCTATTATACACTCTGTGTTTTTTATGGGCAATGCCATTTCTCAATCATATGTTTAAAATCCTAAGCTCACTTATATTTTTGCATTTTTAAAATTTTCATATCAGATTCAGTTAATTTAACTGTTCAAATGGGATCAGAAAGCTCAGTGTTTAGAGGCAATATTTCATTTGTTTTGTGTTTTTGTTTTTGGTGTTTTTTTTTGGTCTGGTTATTTATAAAGTCTTCTCTTTCTGATAAAAACTGTGATAACCTGCAGCCATAACAGTGTAGAAAATGACAACTCATGAATAAAGACAAAAAACAATTTTCCATCAACACTGTCCTAGCAACCTGATATCACCATGGTTATATACACCTACACCCTTGCTTTCAACCAGCCACTCATGCTGTGAAATCATGTAGAACATCTACATTTCCATCTATTAACTCTTATGCATAGCTAGAGGGAAAACAGAAGCCAGGCTCTGGTTAATCTTTCTTATTATAGGACCAAAGGCAGGAGAAATAATCAGATTATAATGTTTTTCCTTATTCTATTGAGATCTCCTGATGGCAGTTTCTATAGGAAAGTTATAGTTACGAAATGTGTTCAGAATAAACCAGACTTAAGTACTTATGGTGAGCAAGCATGGAATTAGCATATATGTGGGCATGGCTTGATGAAACATATCAAAATCATCTATAAAATTATTGTAATGTTAAACAGAGGTATTTCTTAACTCAAATGATGTCCTCTGTGTAAGGTAATGCCCCTCAGACATGATTTGGAGAACTTGTTTTTAAAGTCTGGGTCGTGGTATCTTAAATTGGTAAAGATGGTTTGGGGGAATTGCAGCCTTCATGTTCTCGTGGAATTTCGAATAACTTGTATCCTTGCACTACTAATAAAATTTCACACTACTTAAGAACTTTTTAGTATTTTTCCCCAAGTGCACTTGACTTTTACTATATTTGTACCTATTTGTTTTCCCCTGACAACACTGTGTTTTTTTTTCTGTGTGTATGTGCATTGGTAAGACCATGTTGCACATATATTTTTATTCTGGCATTTATGAACACCATTTCCAAAGCTTAGATTTTAAGACTGTAAAAGAACAGCAAAAATGGCTCTAACTCATTACAGAATGGTATTGTATCAAGAAACTGGAATGTGTGGAACATACAACCATGTTTTATTGTAATGGCAACATCCTACATAGACTTTACTAGACTGAATAACCTCAAAATAAACATTTTGTCATGTTGTATATTAAATCAAAGCCCATGCATTTAGGGGTAAGGCATTTTCCTGAATAATTTAAAGTTTCATTTAAACACATTTATTTGCCTGAAATGGAAAAAATCATTTTTTCATCTCTAAAAATGTACTGAGAATTTTATTTCTTCCTCAAATATGTAATATATTCAGAATTCTCCCAATAGTTGGGGATCGGTAGACCTCTTTCTTATGGAAGACATTCTGAGGGGCATTTGATCCTATTTGCTATAATAATTTTTTTTTCAGTTTGAGAAAGGTTTGGGTCAAGAGAATGGAACTATGGGTTTGGTTTGAAATAAGAAGTGATTGCAGTAAAGCCAAAATTATGTAACTTTTGATAATTTTTGGAGGGATAAGAAATAAAGAGCTAAAAAGGATGGAGCCTCCTTATTCCATTAATTTGTGATGGCAGGGCTTGAATCCATTGAAATTTTTTTTTTTTTTTTTTTTTTTTAAAGGAAAGACAGAGAGAAGGAAGGAAGGAAGGAAGAAAGGGAAACATCTTTTAAACATTTTCTTGTTTTATTGTATTCTGTTTCTCCGTTTTTGTTACATGGGCTGGGGCCGGGAATCGAACCGAGGTCCTCCGGCATAGCAGGCAAGCACTTTGCCCGCTGAGCCACCGCGGCCCGCCCTGAATCCATTGAAATTTAATTGAAAATCTGACCATTTAAATAATAAGTTAAGGCTTCATCTCAGCCTACCCTAATATATAATGATTAGGAACTTTTTCATGGAGAGTCACCTCGCATCTCTAAAGTACACTGTATAGAATCAGAGACTCTTGCTTTACTTATATGCTTGGGCCTTTGGCATGTTATATCTTATCATTCCTTTTATTTCCTGAAAAATGGGTTTATAATTTTGCTTCATACAATTATTCAAATGAATTAAGTTAAGTCCATATTAAGTGTGTAACACATTCAGACAAAGAGACATTTAGAAAAGCAGTAGGTTTATCTTATTATTGTTATTCTTGTCCCCCTGTGGATTCATTTTCTTTTACAACCAAAATAGTATTGTTAATTCACTCATTGAGAATTTGGTTGCTGATATAATTTTGTGCACTTATAAAGCATTTTTATGAATGTCCCTTTCATATCCCTATTCCTTAGGCAGTAGATTAAAGGATTCAGCATCAGAGTTGCCAAGTTCTACATGACAGAATAGAGTGCATTCCTCACAGGAGTAAAAGGAGAAAGCTGAAGTAGACAGCATATGTTATGTCACAGAAAACCACCACAACTGAGAGGTGACTGTCACAGGTGGAAAAGACTCTCTATTTAGCTTGAGTAGAAGTGACCCTGAGAATGGTAGAGAAGATAAACAAAAATACAAAAAGTGTGAGAGCCAAGAGATTTCATACCATATAAATGGCCATAAAGGTGAAGGACATGTCGGAGCAGGAGAGCTACAGGAGGGAGTTGAGATAACCGAAGGAATGATGGACAGTATTTGAGGCACTGAAGGAGAGAAATGCCATGAGGACAGTGTGCAGGAGGACATGGAGGTAGAACCCAGAGCCCAGCAATCAGCTGGATACGAAGTTGAAGATTCACAATGGAGGTGTAAAGTAAAAGGTGGCAGATCACCATATACCTATCATATGCCATCACACAGAGAATGTGACTGACCATATTCACAAAAGAAAGAATTGGGGCATGAGGCAGCCTGCAATAGTCTTGGTAACTCTCAAGATGTTCACTAGCATTTGTGGGTCTGTAGGGAAAATAAAACAGATGTCCACAAAGGCTAAGTTGCTGAGGAAGAAATGCATGGAGGAATAGAGGTGAGAGTCATTGCCAATGGCCAAGATGATGAGTATGCTCCCTGATATGGTGACCAAGTACATAGAGAGGAAGAGCACAAAGAGTTGTTACTGCTCTGCTGAGCTGGAAAGTCCTAGAAGAACAAATTGATTCATGACTGTAAGATTTCTCCTTTCCATTTTCCAAACAGATACAGATGAACAAAATGTTAAATTTGTAGGCTGGTAGTTTCAAACCTCACATTCATAATGATGTGTGTGTGTGTGTGTGTGTGTGTGTGTGTGTGAGTGTGTATGTCTGGTCTATGTGTCTTTGTATCTGTGTTTGTCATAAAGCATCACCCTGACTTTCCTTACTTGGATGCTTCCCAATTACATCTTTTGTTTGGGGTAATAATTATTGCACTTATGAATAATCACATAGACATTTTGGTTGTGATTGGTTAAATTGGTTACAGACTCAATTTATTTGAAGGATCATAATTTTTTCTTATAAACTAAAACGCAAGTTAACTGAATAGTAACTATTTTCATTATTCCTGTAATATCCATCTACCATAATAATCATAAAATAAGTATTTGCCTTCATAAATTTAATTGGTTTGTTAATTTCTAAGTCATAGTACTAATCTGATGCAGTACAAACATTTACTTTTAATGATTAATTATCTTCACAATCACAGTTTTATAATCATGTTGTCAGATCTTCTTGTTCAGGTTTCTTTCCACTTTGAATAAATTTTAGTTACTTATAATCACTAGTCCACCTTTTTTCTTTAGGTTGAATATTGCTTCTTTTATACCAGACTGATCACAAGATATAGGATATGACTAAAGTGACAAATCATCTTGATTCCAGTGCTTGTTTATTGAACTTGAGGCCTCTTCATTAAAGCAGTCCATATATACTGCATTCTCTAAAGAAAATACCAGGATCTTCCGTAACATTACAACCTTTCATAGACTGTCTTGTGGATCCACAGCCTTTGACTGACTCACAAATAAAGGAGTCCAGGAAAGGTATTGTGGGACATGAAATTTGATTCCTCACTCATTATTGGGAATCCATAATTGTAAACATTAATCTCTCCCCTGATGCAGCAATTTATTTTAATATTGTATATATGCTTTAATTTTACCATTTCTTGTTTGTCATCCATTTTTATTTATTATTATTAAATCATGCAGACGTTCCATCTACTAGATAACAATTTTGTGAAATAATGATTCAGAAATATTATCTGCATTTTCTTGTGCCTTGATATTACTACTCAATGTTAGCAGCAACATTGTCAATTGACTCAATTAACTTGAATTGAGATGCGATCCGCTGGCGGTCTCCCATCCAACCCTGAACCCGGCCTAACCCTGCTTAGTTTCGCAGCTCCTCCGCGAGCATGCGCACTGAAGCCATTTAGCAACTTGAGAACACGGTCACCACCTGCATCCCCAAGAGCCGAGGCTGGGGAGGGCTGCGCTGCCTGGCCGGATCGTGGCCAGGGGCCTTCCCCAACCTGCTGTCCGGCTGCCGACCGCAGGCCCCCGCTGGCTGCCAACCCCGTTCCAGCGTCGCACCCGTTCGGACCCCGCTCGCGCCCCGCCACTTCGGGCGCGCTCTCAGCGCTGCACCTTGCCACCCTGACTGCAGCCCAATTCTCTGGGGTCCGTTCCAGCAACCTGAACCCCCCTTCCAGGACGACCGCCGCGGTTCTACCCACCCTGCACACCCCACGCACACACCAGTGCCTGGGTGTGTGCAGCTTCCCCCCGCCACCGCACCTAAACCATCAGCGCCCCCGGCCGCTAGGCCCCCTGGGCTGGACGCAGCACCCTTCGGGGCCAGGCTGCGGCCTGGGACCTGGGAAACGGCTCAGCAGGACACCGAGCCCTGAGGCCGGCACTTCGCCGCCGGCAGGACATCAGGCAGCCCTTAACACAACAGCCCTGACTTTGGCCGGGCGCTTCCAGCTCTCTCAGGAGTGGGGGAGACCTCACGGCTCTGCTGCCCTCAGCTCTGGCAGGAAAGCCCAGCCGGCCCCAGGTGTCTGGCTGTGGAGTGTCGGGCAGGACGCCCGCCGGCATCGTTCCCTGGCAGCGGAGATCGATGCCTTCGCGCTCGCCAGGCCGATGGGTCTCCGCCGGCCAGAAGCCTCGGCCCGTTGGAGCGGTGGGCGGCACACCCTCCCTCGGCTTCCCTGACCCGCAGTTGGCGCCGACGCGGCGGGGGCCGGGGGCGGGGCGGTGGGCGTGGCCTCCTGCTCAGCCCCACCTCCCGCGGCCCCGCCCCCCGACTGACTGCCACAGACTTTTGTGACGCCGGGTCCGAGGCCCGTGCCTTTTAATTTCCTAGTATTATTTTTTTCAAAACCACAAAAACACCAAATAAACGCTAATCCTTTTTACCTCGGGATCACTCTGCTCTCCATATATAGTCAGTAAATCACAATATCATCCCATAGTTGCATATTCATCATCGGGAACATTCCTTGGAACATTTCCATATGTTCAGAGAATGAAATAAAAAGACAAGAGGAAAAAATGTATACATACCACACCCCTGACCCCTCCCTTTCCTGGATCACTAGCATTTCTAACTAAATTTATTTTAACATCTGTTCCCCCATCATCTCTTTTGATTCCACATGTTCTTCTCGTCTGTTGACAAAGTCGAGGAAAGGAGCCTCGGGCGCAAGGTTTTCATGATCACACAGTCACATTGAGAAAGCTATATCAATTCAATCATCTTCAAGAGACATGGCTACTAGAGTACAGCCCTCCGTTTTCAGGCATTTCCCTCCAGCCTCTGCATTCCATCCTGCCAGTCATCTTCTTTTGTTGTTCGTATTGGCCTCCCCTCTCTCGGCCAATTCAGCAGGTGAATGAACTCACTGCTCCCCTTGGGCCATGTCGGACCTGCCCCCAGGGGTGCAGATCTCCCTGAAAACATGGGACAGAACTCACTGGACCCGCCCGGACCCAGCACGAAGGGAGTGAGAAAGCCTGCTTGACCCAAAGGGGCAGCGAGAAATGAGACAGAGGAAGGTTCAGTGGCCAAGAGATTTCAGGCAGTCCTAATGTTATCCTGCTGGCAACCCATAGGCCTTCTATGGGCATCCAATTTTCCTTGATGGTGATGAGGAGTGGGTGCAGAGAATTACCTGAAAGTGTTGAGCCCTGTTTCCCAAGCCTTGACTCTTGGCTTTAGAAAGCCAAGGAGAAAGCAAAGGAAAATATCCCAACCCACACTTCTTGGACAACGGATACATACAGCAACGTAGTTCATCACCAGTGCATTATGTAAAGTGAAATAAGCCAAACTCAAACTGTTATCTGCTCATTTAGAGGACATTCTGGATGAGGCAAAGCTATAGAGGCAGAAAAGTATCCGTGGTGTCCAGAAGCTATGGGGTTGAGTTCCAATGGACATGGGACGCTTTTCAGGAAGATGGCATGGCCCTTTATTTTGATTATGTTGGTGTGTCTATATGCATTTGTCAAAACTCCTCAAACTCAAAATGCCAGAAAAGGAGAGTTTTACTGACCGCAAATTATTCCTCAATAAATCGGACTGAAAACCAAATAAATGTTCTTAGGTTTCCATCTGAAGAATTCCAGGTGATATCTGAAGTAAATGTCAATTCAAAACCAGAGGCCAACAAATACCTGCAAATCATTTCTTGATTGTAGAGAACAGTCATAATCAACCTTTGATTTGATTTACATTGATAGGCAGCCTCTTAATCTGCACCTCTAGAGTGGAAATGTCAAGTATATGCTTTAATACGAACTGTTTCCATTCAATCTCTCTGGTTTTGTGCATGACTGGATTCATTTCAGTCCTACTGCTCCTCAGAGTGGGAAAAATATTTAGGTCTTGGTGATGTTATTATGGAAAAGAGTCGTTCCCTGGTTTGGTATCATACCCAGTAAATCAGCAGTTAATGATGACCATATAGCAGCTTTCTCAAGCAAACACCATCTTCTTAGGTATACTTAGGTGTTTCTAAAGAGTAAAAATGGCAGAGAAATTAGGAGGGTATGTTTTTTTGGAGAGAATGTATTTGGCATTATTTGGGATGGGGAAACTTATTTAATAGTGTGCTCAGGTGCAAATAGGAATTTGTAGTTGCCCCTTCTCTTCTATGCTCTTTTGTCCCAGCACTCATCATACTCTGTGGAGATATTTTGTTTACTTGGGTGTCTCATTGAGTTTGTGAGTTCCTCAGAAGCAGGAACCATATTTAATTCACTTTTCTGTTTTCATCACTTTGCTGGTTTGAAATGATGTATGTCCCCTAGAAAAGCCATGTTTTAATCTAAATCCCATTTTGGAAAGGTAGCATAATCCCTAGTCAATACTGTATGTTTTAAACTGTAATCAGATCATGTCCTTGGAGAGGTGATTAAATCCAGAGTGGTTGTTAAACTGGATTAGATGACAACATGTCTCCACCCATTTCAGTGGGTCTTGATACATTTCTGGAGTTTTATAAAAGAGGAAACATTTTGGAGAATGGAGATTCAGAGAGAGCTGAGAATGCTGCAGCACCATGAAGCAGAGAGTCCATTAGCCAGCACTTTGGAGATGAAGAAGGAAAATGCCTCCCAGGGATCTTCATGAAGCAGGAAGCCAGGAGAGAAAGCTAGCTGGTAATGCTGTGTTCACCATGTGCCTTCTCACTAGAGAGAAACCCTGAACTTCATTGGCCTTCTTGAACCAAGGTATCTTTCCCTGGATGCCTTTGATTGGACATATCTATAGATTTGTTTTAATTGGGACATTTTCTCAGCCTTAGAACTGTAAATTAGAAACTTATTAAATTCTCCTTTTTAAAAGCCATTCCATTTCTGTATTTCTGGTATATTGCATTCCAGCAGCTAGCAAACTAGAACAATCACCTAGCACAGGGATTGCTGAAACTAAAAACTGTTGCTGAATGAATATATGAAGGTTGTAATTTTAAATCTATTTTGAATGAATCACTTCCAGGCAAAATACACTTTTCAAGGTGCTGGGCAAGTTACATTGTGAATTGCTAGATGCCAAGAGAAACCTGTGAGGACAGCTGTCAGTGACACTGTGGGCATAGATTTTCCTTGAGGCATGTAGATGGATTTGAAACTTATTCTCCTCCCATAGTTTGGTGAAGTAAGTGCTATTTGATGAAGTAAGAACTACTTGAAGCTTTAAAAAAGTTTATTAAAAATTGTTTAAGTTAATGCAATAATGTAAATTAGGTCATATAAGGAAAGATATATAAACTTACTGGCATATTTTTAAAGGTTACTCTGCATTGAAAATATAATGGATTGGCAAAGTTTCAGTTCATTTTTATAGATATTGTTTTGAGAAGACTAAAGTATTTTCCCCCAAAGCATAGTCACATCACTGTCAATTCAGTTCATTCTGTAGATCAAATAAGAGGTTCCTTTTTTTCATGACTTTACAGGAAAGATCCTGGCAGTTTTTATGTATACAAGAATGTCTGATTGATACACGCTGTAGTTTTCATAATTGCATGTGTTTGACCCCAAGAGCTGATTTTTACAATTTTTACTTTATTTTGCTTATTTCCCTTCTCTTGTTTTTTGGCAATTACAGACAGTTAACCTTACTTAGCTTTTCACCTTCTGATGCCCTTGACGCCGTTTTCATAGCACAGAAGGAAGGCCTTAACAAACCCTCAGTGCTGTTGACCGACTACAGGCTCAGCTAATTCTTCTCAAACAGTGCAAACAATCTCAACTCTTTTTTGTTAATTTATTTCCAAAAGGTCAGGCTGCATGCTGCCCACCACTGTGGCTTCATTTCACAAGTGACTTGACCCTATTTCCCGTCACATGTCCTATTTATCATCATCTCACTCACCCAAGGCTTACTTATCAAGACATCAATTAGCGGCTATTTGTTGAGCACTTTTGGTGGTGGGCTTGTGTTGTTTGCCTTGTCCAGTAAACATTCCCCTTTCCTATGATGATAATTGCACCCTGGTTTTCCTTGCAGGATCTCCCCTCCCAGCTCTCAGGGAAATGCTTTGGCTCTCTGACTGGCTCTGACACTGGGCACGTGCCTTAGACTGGCTTATTGGTGTACCCCTTTTCTTTGGCCTCAGGGACATGTCCAGCTGTGAACACACAATACAGAACAGTCAATTAAGAATAAACAGAGGGCATGCCATGGTGGCTCAGTGGGCAGAGTTCTCACCTGCCATGCTGGAGACCCAGGTTTGATTCCCAGTGCCTGCCCAAGCAAAAAACAAAAAACAGAATTTTATTTTTTGCTAGAATTTTCACAAAGAGGTGAAGCTGTCTTTCTGCTGAGGTTTACCAACAAGGCACAATATCTTTGAGGTGCTTTGCAAATAAGAGGTTCCTTTTTTTCATGGCTTTACAGGAAAGATCCTGGCAGTTTGTATGTATACAAGAATGTCTGATTGATACATGCTGTAGTTTTCATAATTGCGTGTGTTTGACCCAAAGAGCTGGGTTTCTGCTACTTACTAAAAAAGACCAGTGATTCAAGCACTTATGTGTGAAGATTCTGAAAAATGGAAATTTCTTCCATCATGGGTTTACAATAGAGCCAAAAGTATAAAATATATTCATATCAAAATAGAACTGTACTTTTGAAGCTAGCTACATTTATCTCTACCTCAGAACCAACTGCTTTCTGTAGGGATTATTTATATATATCTCTTTCTTCCTTGATAAATGGGAGAGAGGAGAGCTTCCTTATCTGTTCATCTCCTGGTTCCTAATATTTAGCACAGTTCTTTGCACATGGAAAATATTCAGAAGGTTTTTCTGGAATTTAACTGACCAAACACCTAATATTATTGGGGGGGATTTATGTAAGGGCCAAATGAGTGGTTTGGATCATGACGTGCTATTGTTTTCAGTTCGAATGGCATTTTTGTCCTCTGAACCAGATCTTCATTCAGATTGCTGCCATAAGATGATTAGTGTTTTGTTTTATTTTATGGAGCAAAGCAGAGTTCACCAGTAGATAGAGGCAGCTTTGTGATGGTGGGAGAAAGGGAACTGGGACTTTAGATCCAGGGATTGATATTTTAAAAGTATCAATTTTTAAATTGATATTTTTATATCAATTGATCAAATTGATATAAAATGATCAAAAGATCATTTTGATCAAAAGAATATCAAATTGGCTTGTTCATGTACCAAACTTATACCGATAAACCATAAAATTCTATGTTACAAAGGGAAAAGCAAAGAAAGGAAAAAAATTACTCCCAAGAATTAGAATTGGGTGCCGCAATAATCTTATCTTGGTTTTTTTTTGTTTGTTTGTTTGTTTGTGTCTTTTTAAATTATTATTTTTTTTTTATTTTTTTCTCTATATTAACATTCTATATCTTTTTCTGTTGTTTTGCTAGTTCTTTTCCTAAATCGATGCAAATGTACTAAGAAATGATGATCATGCATCTATGTGATGATCTTATCTTGGTTTCAATCACTGTCTTTGACAATGTCTTTGACCTTTTCTAGCTCAACCTCCTCCTAAGGAGTTTCAAATAGTTGCATTCTGGAAGCATTCTGTCACTTACAGCCAAATGTTCTCACAAGGTCTGATTGTTTCTTTCTTCTCAGAACTGCCTGTCTTTGCTCCTCCTGGAACAATCTGAAGTGAACTTTTTTCCTGTCTCATTTTTCTGTCTTCAGTAGTAAAAGCTCATCAGGCCACTTTGTCAAAGGTGTCTTATAGATACCACATTAAGTTTTTTTTCTTTTAAATTTTAACCAATACAGGTATGAATACGTCCTCTTGAGGAGTATATAGTTGAGGAGAAAAGGAATGTTTTTATTATTTTTGCAAAGCACCAAAAATGTCTGTATGATGTTCAAAACCTGTATTCTCTTGGTCTTGGATAAAGTCATTCTTGGGGAGACACTCCCTTCTATGGTTTCATATGATATTTATAAGAAGGAGATGGACCCACATTTGAATCCCTGTTTCATCATTTGCTAGAGTTTTTCATTGTCAGCAGGTTCCTTGTGCTTTTTCAGCCCCAGTGTTCTCTTCTGTTCCTGGTGGGGTTGCTGTAAGGACTAGAAGACCTAGTATATATGAAGACAATGCTCAATGGTGATAGCAGCCTTGGCTGCAAATTAGCAGGAGTGGTCATTATGGTATAAACTTTCCCTATGTATTTCCTAAGAAACATGATGAAAGGCTGATTCAAGTTCTTTCCAGGATTGATGGGTGTAGAGCTGAATGGGCCCCTCCTTCTCGCACACCCCGTATTTGCCCCTCCATGGATGCACACGGGGCTGAACGGGGGCATCCTTCCATGATGGAAGAAGCCACGCTTTAGCCCTGGCTATACTTCCAGGGAACATGGAAATTAACAACGGCAGAAAAGAAACAACCCAGGCACTGTGACATTGTAGGAATAAACCTAAAAGTAGTTTTCGTGCAGCAGAATTTTTTGCTAAAGGAATTAAAGTCCAACAAAACTAGGTTTGAGCAAATGAGTTGGCCCAATTTCTTCAAAAGACAAGGGGATTGACTGAAAATTGACCATTTAATTGCTGGATTAATAAGGCCCATGAGAGGACAAGTTTTTGTCTCTATATTCTCTGCTGTATCCCAACTCCTATAATATATAAAAGGCATGTGAGAGACCCTCAATAAACAATTTTTGAGTAAATTGCTGCTAAAAGAAAGAACAGGAGAACTTGGGCTGTTTCTTTTTCAGCATGATACACATGGCCAGATAAAATAAATTAGATTGAAGAAGTATGGGTGAGCACAGGGCACTGAAATTCTTATCGTCCGAAATTTTCTAAGAGCAGGTTTAGTTCTCATTTCTCCAAGATCATGTCAGTTTGCTCTTTAAGGAAAAAAGGAAACCAGATAAATTCTAAAGACCTATGGTTCTAGGACTCCCATACAAATCTCCATATCTGGCTGCCTGAGTTTTCTCGTCTGGGATGTGGTGAACATTGGTAAGCTGTGGGAATACTTATCCATGACTAATTTCCCTCTGATCATGCCTGAAGAGAGAATTTCCTGCTATAGATCCACTATTTCATTGTCAAGCACATGTTACCTATGTGTGCTGGGACCATAATGACCCGGTACTATTTTTGCATAGTTTACCTTTCTCCATGGAAAGCAGGAAACTTTGCCTTATAAGTATCTAGGCCATAAGTAAAAGGCTGTCTGACATAATTACTTCCTGTCTCCAGACAAAAGAGAGGAGTTTGGCTGAAGGTTTCACAGATAAAACTGATCTGTGTCCCAAACTCTCTTCAGTCCAGGATATTACAACACATTGTGCTTCTACTTTCCTTTTGAAAATAGTGTATTAGACAAAAAAGGTACTTCTTTCTATTCTATGAATAATGCCTTATTCATTTCAACTCCTATTCTGAAACAGCATATTTACTCAAAGATTTCCTGGGAACTCTAGGTTGAAAAAATTGCTTTATAATTGGTTTGAAATCATATGGTTACTTTTTTTGGGGGAAAAAAATAACATTCTTATTGCTATGCTTGAGGTTCTGGTGATTTTTTTTAGTACAAGGTAACTGATTTAACAGCTATGAGTGCTTATATCTATTTTGCAGTAACATCTGAAAATGCACAGGATGCATGCTAAATTTAGAATTTGTGGTTGTTGTTTGGCTACTTAATAGTTAGAATAAACCAGAGGGGACCTTCCCCACACTTTCAGCATGACCATAAAATATATCTCAGGAAGAAACAATTAGAAAGCAAGTTTGAACTAAGGAAACCCACGGATCAGGAAGACATGCCCTACACATTTATTTAAAGATCACATGCCATCAAAAATACTCTATGATGCTATTGATGAGACCAAAGGACCCAACCCACTAAAAGTAATTTAGTTACATTGCATATGTAACTAGAAGACAGCGTGTCTGGAAATTGAGATTGCAAAAAGCAGGAAAAGACATCCTATCCTGTCTAGTTTGCTTTAAAGGTGCTTTAAGATCATTTATAATACAAATTGACAATCCTTCTAGAACTGTATTTCTGCTTTGTAGGATTAGTGGGTGATAAAACCTGGGCATTCCAGCAAAGGTAGTTGCATGAGTTTATAGTGCAACTCTGAGCATCAGTCTAATAAAAATGTTAGCTGAATGCTTCCTTGGGAAGAAAAAAGATATCAAAAACTGGATAAGTATATGCAACTGATGTTGGTCAAACATAACATCCTCCTTTCTCGTTCCCATTTACTCCTGAACTAGGTCAGCTGCATACCTTTGATAAAGGAAGGAGAAGGGTTCAAGAGTTAAGCTTACTCTAACATAAAGAGTCATTTTTCAAGTAATTTATTTTATGGGTTACATGATGCTGCGGTTGAATACCCAGATTTACTAGCAAGCCTTTAATAGTCACCTCTCCACATTTAATACTGATATCTCAGATTTATACTGTGTGCTTCTTATAAAATCAAAAGCATGGTATTAAAACTCTCAATTTCTTTGGCACTAGTTTGTGAATACATTTTATTTTGTGTTGGAAATGGTGGGGAGACACAGAATGACATTAATTAGGTCTTTAAAGGAAAAGTTCCCTTCTCTCCTTGCTGGAGATTATTTCTAGACCACACTGTTTTCCATAGTGACATTAGAAAATAGAAACTGAGTCTGGGACCCACTTGCTCATCAGAAATAGATGGCAACTGGAAGATTTAAGTGACTTGCAATGAAAATAGAAGTAAATAAGGTGTGGTGTATGATAGCTGAGCTAGGGAGACAGATATACACTCTGTAGAATTGGTTCGAAGGTTACTCTCTGCATCCATAGTCACAGAATAGGTGGGGAACCAAATTCAGAGTCAGACTATTTGAATTCTATCCCTACTCTCTAGCCACGATACTCTGGGTAAGTCACTAAACTTCCCTGAGCACCAGTTTCTTCATCTGCCTAATGGGACAAACAAAACCTCTCCTCTGCTTCACCGCGATTTTCTGAGACTCCTATAAAATACTGTGTGCAGACGTGTTTTGCTGGCCTTAGCAAACTATGCAATTGTGACGCTTGGACATGATCATCCACTTTAATGGAAAGCTCCCTGAGGGTTTATACCCTTCATAAACCCCTTACAGCTGCCCACTTTATTTCCCAAACACTCCTCCTTTGGCTCTTCCTTCTTTTTGTTCTAATTACATCCAGGAGGAAGCGTCCATTAGGAATTAATGAGCTTTGGTACCTTAATTTACCATCTGCTATTCCCCCTTTTAACAAATGAAGGTGTGTTTCAGTCTCAAGACCTTATGTTGGTTGTAGCCAGGCAGATGGGAGTGATTCAGATGAGAGAGAGCCTTTTTCCACAGTACCAAGGTCATATGCAGACTTGGTGCTGCTTTTGGAAGCCAGATGGTGACTAGAAGGTGAAAATCCCCTCTCTTTAGAGCTCTGCTACAGAGCATACCAGCCCCATTGACAGTCATTCATTCAAGCACACATTTATTTATTCAGCAACACTGAATTCATTGTGTGCCAGGCAGTCTGCTAGATGGGAGGGCTATGGAGTTGAATAAGAGTTCTTTTCCTTGAATTGCTCAGAACCTAGTGGAGGAGACAAACGCACATGTTCTGGTAATTATAGTATAAGGTTTGATGTGCTATAATAGCGGTATAGAAACAATCTAGTTTTGGATCTGGAGGAAAGTTAGAAGAGCTGAAGTACTCTCAAAATTTGGGACCTTCTGAGAAAGGACTGAATTTTCAGCATCTTATATGTCTATTAACAAAGGGAACTGGTTTGTGGACCTGTATTTAGCTGATACCCTCAATTCCACATCTCTCTCTCTTCTTTTCCTATGTGTCTATAATGCTGTGTCTAGTTTAGGATTTACCTAGTACATATCTGCAGCATTGGAAGTATCTGTACATATAGAGAACACATGATAATCTCCCCCTCCTCTTTCTATTATAACAGGATTTTTATTCATCTGGGGGTTAATTCTCATAATTATGTCATCTTTTTAATGAAGAGGTTGGTGAATTAGAATCCTAACAGAAAATGGATGGCATCCAAAACTTTACAGAGGTGTGTGTCTGATCCCCATGTGCAATTGTACAGGAATCTGGGGACAATAGCAGCTGAGCTGGTACTTTGTGTCCTCTTTGTCCAAAAGGATAAGAAGAAGAAGCAGTTTCTGGAACCCAGAAGAAGAGGGTGTAATAGAATGGGCCACCCTGAGATCCACAGTTACTTTCAGTGGAGGACCCCGGCCAGCCCATCCCAAGGCACTGTGGTGGCCAGAGAGCCAGGGGACAACTACAGGGACCTCACTCTCCTCCTCCCTCCTGTGTGCAGCCCTCCACTGCCCAGACCCAACTGGAACTTGGGATCCTGTCGATGTCATTTATATGGGTCATTTCGAAAGGTGGAGAGTGGACCTGTAGGAGCAAATAGAGGATTTCTACCAACAACAGATAAGTGGTCCTCAACTGCCACAGTGAGAATACAGATCCATCTGCCAAAAAGTCATGATTTCTGACTTTAATTTCTTTTCTGAAAGTAATAGCACATGAGTTTTATACAAGTTTTAATTGCCTGCTTGAGATGAGTAGAGAGTGATTTGAGTCCCACAATAGAGTTAATCAAATGCTTGGCTATTTTCATTTCCTTCTTTTTTTTGAAATTTTTTTATTATGAAAAGTTTCAAACATATACGAAAGTGGAGAGAAGACTAAATTAACCACCCTCCACCAGATACCCATCATCCTGCTCTGACCTTTGTCAACTTAAGACCAATCATGTTTCATTTACTCATCCCATCTAATTCCCCCAATTTTAGTACCTTGAAATACATCCCAAATGCTGTACCTTCAAATGTTTCACTTTCGTGATGCCAAAGGCATCTTAAAACCATTTTTAAAATGTACTACCTCTCTGGATCACAAATTAGGCATATAGCTTTTAGAGCCACATCATAGTCAAGAGTTGATATATATTTTAAAAGTTCAATTCCAATGAGCCCTTAATTATTTTAAAATGAAAAAGGAATGATTGCAAAATACTCACAATCAAGTCATTCAACTTATGTAACGATCTACTATTTTCTAGTTTTAAAATATTGGCAGGTGCATTTATTTACCCCTCTTTTTCTCTTCTTTGCTTTCTAGTTAAATAAAACTGAAGAAACATCATTTGAGAATTTAGTTACTTCCTCCCCAGCCTATTGGATCTGTGTTCTAGGGTATCATTTACTATTTAGTTCTTTCCTTCTTATCCATAATGCCATGTCTTTCACATATTATGTTTCAGTATGCGATATGCCTGATTTGGACATGACTTTTTAAGTCATCGATTTATTATTTTCTCTCTTTCTGCCAGTATCACGTTGTCTAAATTAGCATCACTTTATAATAATTCTTCAAGTCTAGTATTTGGGATCTTTCATAGTATCTTGATGTTCTCTTCCATGCAAACTTTCGATTCTGTTTATAAAATTCCTTGGGGGGGGGGACCAGTCAGTGTATGGCATTTGATTTCTAAAAAGAACTAAACTGTAAAATGTATTAGATAAGAACTTTGAAAGTTTCTGAAAATGTATGAACTGAAGGCTATATGAGCTAGAAGTATAAGAAAAATGGGGATAAAATATGACTTTTCTCTTTACTTTTTAGTGGTATGTAGAAAGCATGATAAAAAAAAGAATATATCTAACCTCCTAAGATTTGTGTGTCAAGACTGGGCAATGAATTTATGGAACATTTTAAATGGCTGATGATTTGAAGATCTTACTGATGGGGGCATGGTTGAAATATAATTGACTCACCATTAATTTAAAAGCAGAGGATCTGGCACAGTGCAATGGTGGCTCAGCAGGTAGAATTCTCACCTGCCATGTCGGAGACCCCAGTTCAATTCCTGGAGCCTGCCAATGCCAAAAAAAAAAAATGCAGAGGGTCTGGATATTCAGAGATCATATTAGTTATCTATTGCTGTGTAAAAATTGCCACAGTCTCAGCAACTTAACACAATACCTATGTACTCCTTTGCAACTTCCATGGGTCCGGAGTCTGAGCATATCTTAGTTGGGTCCTCTGCTTGGGGTCTCACTAGATATCAATAAAGGTGCTATCCAGGCTGGGAAAGAATTCACTTCCAAGCTCATTTATGGGGCTATACAACTGAGGCCCCAGCTCTTGGCTGGTTGATGTTCGGAGGCTGACCTCAGGTCCCAGGATAATCTCAGACCTCAGATTGATTTCAGACCTTAATTACTTTTGCAAAATCCCTTGACCTCTGCCTTTGGGGGAGGAGAGTAGTGTTGGTCCTGTGCCCGATAACAGGTGGGCAACAAAGGCTTTCTTTGCAATCAGCTGTCCAGGAAAGATGTCAGCCCCAGAATTTTTTGTTCCTATGCCAGGAGTTTTTGATTAGATGCTTAATGGTGTCTGGAAGCTTATGTTCAGTGTACACACTTAATGACCTGAAACATTCAGTCACTGCACTTGGGCATTTAGTACCTCCTTTTAAGTTTACTGCATGGGACACAAGGAAAAGCGGCTGCATAGCTCACTGTTGGCACTGACACTGGGTAAACAAATGTCTCCTTGCCCTGCTGCCATTCATGGGGACAGGTGATTCTGTCTGTGGCCTTTGTGTCATACATCTCATTTCACCTTTCTGGCATCAGCCTGTGAAAAATTTCTGGCACCATGGGGATTAGTGTCTAATGGCAAGAGAAAAAAACAATTAGCATTTCCCAACAGCTAACACATAAGCTCACCCCAAGACTGAACTGCAGCACCTTTGACCGTTCATTGATCCTCTCCTCCAAAGCTGTGCACCTTACAATGTGTGCTTCATTACACAGGCAAAGAGAAATCTGTTCCTCCTGGAGACCCTCTGAGAACCTGTCAGGGAGAGTTTTCAATTTTAATTACAGGAGAAACACTGGCTGAGGCAATGCTGAAAGGGAATTATCTTTCCTTTTCTTCTGATCTTGCAAAACAGCTGGCCAAACAGAGCGCTGCCACTCTGTTTAGGCAACCTGTGCGGGGTGGCTGCAGGACGGGCTGCAGGGGTTCGTTTTGCAAATGAGCTGGAAAGATTTCTTTGGGGTTTACGGAAGCTAATTTAAACATTGTCTGTATACAGAAACTTTAACCCCTCTTAATATGTCGGCTGTGCCGTCAGAAAAGCAGACCTCCTGTGCTGGTGTACTCGAGAAGAAAACTGATATCGTCTTCGTTATTCAAACCATTAGCCCGTAGGAGAGAAACAAGAAGCAAATCATCTCGGGGACACCTAGATTTTCCCTATTGCATCTTGAAGGGGTTTTGTTTCCATGCTGGCGCGCCCACCCCACCCCACCCCCACCCCCAGCCCTTTGCCCGCGATTGCCTCCTGTTACTCTTCATGGTCATTGAAGCTGGGCCCCCTAAAAGCTCACAGGCTTGTATCTTTTTCTCACAGGAGTGATGCTTCAGTGATAAACTTGAACTTAAAGTTACTGAGGCAGAACTGAGGGTTCATCCGACAGCTCGTGGTTTTCGGCAGCTCCGCAGGCTTCGGGGCCGCAGCGTGAGGGAGATTGTTAATGTCCTGTGAGGGACAACAATAACACATTTCATTAATGCGTTCATGTGTGAAGCATCCATTAGTGCGCTGGAGGCATTAATGACGTTATACTTTATACTGACATGTGGGGCATGACAGGAATTGCAAGGTTGGATGAAAACAGATGACAGGAGGAACAAATATTTGAATGGCTTCATTTGCCTGCAGATCAAACGGTGGGTGCAGGGAACCGAGGGGGTGGGGACGAAAGGAATCTTTTTGGTTTAACATAAGCCAGTGGCATTAAAACCAAGAAGAAAGCACGTACCCCTGTGTGCCTGCAGGCAAGGGCACACACACACACTCATGCAACCAGGAAGGTGATGAGGTATGGACAGAGAATGGAAGTCACAGGTCAGGTTCATGGGCAGTGGGAGGGGAGATGTGATGGTCTGATGATGGGAAGAGGCCATGCTGACAGGGGACTTTCCTTAGGCAAAGGCGTCCTCCAGCAACTCTGCCCAGTGTGTTGATGAGGTCAAGGAATTTGGAAATGTGAGTTGGCCAGTAGGATTGCTGGAGCCCTCATCTAGCATCTGAGGCATGAGACATCACTGCACCACCCTAGGAGATTTGACACTGACCTCTAGCAGAAGGCAGTTTGTTGCATATTAAGCAAATATTCAGAATGTGATACATTTTGGAACAAGGATCCTTGCAAAGCGCCATGGGAAACAGACAAAAAGGGACTAGTATTTAGGAGAAAGCTTATTTGGGTTTGCCACAAGTACAGTTCTGGTTTATGCTTTTTGCCCCATTCTAACTGCTGGTCCTTTTAACGGCATCCTAACTTGAGGCAAAACACAACTATATGTTAGCGGTGAGGATAGTGGTTGCCTTTGGTGTAGGGAGGGATGAGATGGGGAGGCCCTAGGGTTACATTCGGTTTCTAAATCTGGGTGCTATTTCCCCAGAAGGGGTCACTGTGCACACATGATCTGTGCACGTCTCCATGTATGTGCTTTACTTCAATATAAAGGGTTTGTTAAGTGTCCCAGCTGGGGAGACAATTTATGTGGTCACCCTAATGCTATGCCTCTCCTCCTTCAATTCCCACACTCCTCACAAAAAAGTAAGTTCTTCAGCAGAAAGGAGTCATGCATTTAGATCTTAGATGGAAGTACTTTAGCTCAGTTCAGCTGACAAGGTAGAACGGCCACTCCTTGAGGCCCCCAAAACTGTACAATAGGGACCATGTGTGCAAAAAAAACACAAGAACCTAAAAGAAAAGGAGGGTCCTCAACATGGCTACATGACAGGAGCCTGGGCACCAACTGCGAAGTTCTGCCATCTGGCCCTAGGAACCTCTATCGTTGCCAGCCCAGTCCCAGAGATGCTGACATTTAGACCTTTTTTTAAAAAAATTCATGGGTGGGGGCATGGGTGGTTCAGAGGTAGAATGCTCACCTTCCATGCAGAAGATCCATGTTCAATTCCTGGACCATGCACCCCCGCAACAAAATAATTCATGTCAGTGCAACTCACTGAATTTATTATGTAAATCAGTTTGGGTGATTACTGTTCAGGCTTTTGCCATGATAACGAGATAAAAAGCATTTTATTTTCTCCCTGGGTTATGGCAATGTGATGTCACCATGATTCTCAGTGAGCAGGTGTGACAGCTGCAGAGCAGGCTGGAGGTGTCAGCAACACACATCTCAGGGCGACAGGTGTAATTCAACAGGAGACATCTAAGCACTTGGCAGCTTCCCTGAGAAGGGCGCCCTTTATTTTACTCACTCGGATTCCAGTGGTCTTGGCCCAGTGAGAGAAGACAATTCCCTTAATGTCTTTCCAAAGCAGGGTGTGAGCTGGCTCACAGCTAAACTAGCAAGGTACAGGGCGTTCTGTGCCCTGGGAATCATATACAACCTGGGCAATCACAGGTGGCAACCCCACACAGAAAGGGCATTGCAGAATCGGACCTCATGCCTGGCACTTTTTTTTTCTGGAAATGATTTTTACATCCATTTCCAATTCTTCTTTTTGACCAGATATTAGGCAAGATTTGAATGAAAACCAGAAGGGATGAAAATGTTATCAGCAAGATGGAGCTCCCTAAGAAAGTATCTAGTCAATTAATAGACGTTTGCCCCCAGACTGAACAGAAACACCTATGAGGCTTCAAGACATTCTTTCTCCCCAATTAGAAGTTGAGTGTGATGAATCTTCCCTGATGATATTTTAATATTGCAATTTATTCATTGCTATTTATTCATTAACCAGCCCTAGTTAATGCTGGAAAAGACAGAGCTATAATGAATCAAAATGTAGGAACAGAGTCTGGACCAGCTGGACCGGCTGTGAGTCTCTGCAGCGGTGATTTCCCCCAGCTGCGTGCACTTCCCCAAGCCATGGCAGCCGGTGGCCAGCGCCTCTCCCCCACAGGCGGCTTCCCAGATCAGCTGCGAGTCTCCGGACCGGCTGTGAGTCTCAGAGCAGCGAGTTCCCCAGGCCGTGGTGGCTGGCAGCTGGCGCCCCTCCCCCACAGGCGGCTTTCCGGAGGGAAAGGAGGGAGTCTCCAACAGTAGCAGGGACTGAGTCCGACTGAACACCAATAGTGGCATTAATGAACAAATTCTGACTACTGAAAATAGGCCCCCAGCTCAGGTGAAACTGATTGGGGCGGAAGTTGCCTATTGGGCTGGCTGGAAGGGAAGAAAGGGGATGAAACAGAGCCTTCTGTGGCTGTTTCTATGGAGGCTTGGTTGCCTCTGGACTCAGCGCCGGGATTACACAGGCTGCAACTGCCACAAACGCAGAAACAGGCTGCTTTCAGGGCTGTCTACCACCTGAATCTTACCCGCGGGAGGGGTGAAATGCAACTCAGGTGGAATCCCTCTCTCAAGGAATTCAGATCCCAGGACTTCACAATTTGAAGCCATTAAAACCAGCCTACAACCTTTCCTCTGTCTCCACCAAGCCCCCAGCAGGGAGAGCCTTCCAAAGTTAAAGGAGCCACAACATATTTTGCTGGTGGGACCCACAGACAGACAAGCACCACATACTGGGCAGGATAAGAAAAACAGAGCCCAGAGACTTCACAGGAAAGCCTTTCAACCTGTTGGGTCTCACACTCAGGGAAAACTGACGCAGGTGATTCCTTCCCCCGAAAGGAGGCCAGCTTAGTCTGGGAAAACCCAGTTGGAGTCTGTAATACCTATGTAGACCCTCCTAAGGGTAGGGAGGGAAAAGGCAACTTACAACCAGGACAAGAAACAAGAAAATGAGAACTGAAAATTTACCCTCTGTCAAACAAAACTTAAGCTAGAGGCCCAGAAAAAGCTGAACTGAAGGTCAATGAACAGATAGACAACAAACTCATCTAGCAAGAAAACCCTAGGTAAGATAAGTGAAAGCAATCTCAAGAATAAACTAATTAAGGTAATTAAATGTCCAGATGCCAGCAAAAAATAACAAATCACACCAGTAAAATTGAAGATATGGCCCAGCCAAAGGAACAAACCAATAGTTCAAATGAGATACAGGAGATGAAACAACTAATTCTGAATATACGAACAGAAATGGAAAACCTCTTCAAAAACCAAATCAATAAATTGAGGGGGGACATGAAGAAGGCAAGGAATGAACAAAAAGAAGAAATGGAAAGTCTGAAAAAACAAATCACAGAACTTATGGGAATGAAAGATACAGTAGAGGAGATGAAAAAACAATGGAAACCTACAATGGTAGATTTCAAGAGACAGAGGTTAGGATTAGTGAACTGGAGGATGGAACATCTGAAATCCAAAAAGAAACAGAAACTATAGGGAAAAGAATGGAAAGATTTGAGCAGGGCTCAGGGAATTGAATGATAATATGAAGCGCACAAATATACGTGTTGTGGGTATCCCAGAAGGAGAAGAGAAGGGAAAAGGAGGAGAAAAACTAAGGGAAGAAATTATCACTGAAAATTTCCCAACTCTTATGAAAGACCTAAAATTACAGATCCAAGAAGTGCAGTGCACCCCAAAGAGATTAGACCCAAATAGGCGTTCTCCAAGACACTTACTAGTTAGAATGTCAGAGGTCAATGAGAAAGAGAGGATCTTGAAAGCAGCAAGAGAAAAACAATCCATCACATACAAGGGAAACCCAATAAGACTATGTGTAGATTTCTCAGCAGAAACCATGGAAGCTAGAAGACAGTGGGATGATATATTTAAAATACTAAAAGAGAAAAACTGCCAACCAAGACTCCTATATCCAGCAAAATTATCCTTCAAAAATGAGGGAGAAATTAAAACATTCTCAGACAAAAAGTCACTGAAAGAATTCGTGACCAAAGACCAGCTCTGCAAGAAATACTAAAGGGAGCACTAGAGTCAGATACAAAAAGACAGAAGAGAGAGATATGGAAAAGAATGTAGAAAGAAGGAAAATCAGATATGATATATATAATACAAAAGGCAAAATGTTAGAGGAAAATATTATCCAAACAGTAATAACACTAAATGTCAATGGACTGAATTCCCCAATCAAAAGACATAGATTGGCAGAATGGATTAAAAAACAGGATCCTTCTATATGCTGTCTACAGGAAACACATCTTAGACCCAAAGATAAACATAGGTTGAAAGTGAAAGGTTGGGAAAAGATATTTCATGCAAATAACAACCAGAAAAGAGCAGGAGTGGCTATACTAATATCCAACAAATTAGACTTCAAATGTAAAGCAGTTAAAAGAGACAAAGAAGGACACTATATACTAATAAAAGGAACAATTAAACAAGAAGACATAACAATCATAAATATTTATGCACCGAACCAGAATGCCCCAAAATACGTGAGGAATACACTGCAAACACTGAAAAGGGAAATAGACTCATATACTATAATAGTTGGAGACTTCAACTCACCACTCTCATCAAGGGACAGAACATCTAGACAGAAGATCAACAAAGAAATAGAGAATCTGAATATTACTATAAATGAACTAGACTTAATAGACATTTATAGGACATTACATCCCACAACAGCAGGATACACCTTTTTCTCAAGTGCTCCTGGATCATTCTCAAAGATAGACCATATGCTGGGTCACAAAGCAAGTCTTAACAAATTTAAAAAGATTGAAATCATACACAACACTTTCTCGGACCATAAAGGAATGATGTTGGAAATCAATAATAGGCAGAGTGCCAGAAAATTCACAAATACGTGGAGGCTCAACAACACACTCCTAAACAACGAGTGGGTCAAAGAAGAAATTGCTAGAGAAATTAGCAAATACCTCGAGGCGAATGAAAATGAAAACACAACATATCAAAACTTATGGGACGCAGCAAAGGCAGTGCTAAGAGGGAAATTTATTGCTCTAAATGCCTATATCAGAAAAGAAGAAACGGCAAAAATTCAGGAATTAACTATCCATTTGGAAGAACTGGAGAAAGAACAGCAAGCTAACCCCAAAGCAAGCAAAAGGAAAGAAATAACAAAGATTAGAGCACAAATAAATGAAATTGAAAACATGAAAACAATAGAGAAAATCAATAAGGCCAGAAGTTGGCTCTATGAGAAAATCAATAAGATTGATGGGCCCTTAGCAAGATTGACAAAAAGAAGAAGAGAGAGGATGCAAATAAATAAGATCAGAAATGGAAGAGGAGACATAACTACTGACCTCACAGAAATAAAGGAGGTAATAACAGGATACTATGAACAACTTTACGCTAATAAATACAACAATTTAGAGGAAATGGACGGGTTCCTGGAAAGACATGAACAACCAACTTTGACTCAAGAAGAGATAGATGATCTCAACAAACCAATCACAAATAAAGAAATCGAAGAAGTCATTCAAAAGCTTCCTAAAAAGAAAAGTCCAGGACCAGATGGCTTCACATGTGAATTCTATCAAACATTCCAGAAAGAATTAGTACCAACTCTCCTCAAACTCTTCAAAAAAATCGAAGTGGAGGGAAAACTACCTAACTCATTCTATGAAGCCAACATTACCCTCATACCAAAACCAGACAAAGATATTACAAGAAAAGAAAACTACAGGCCGATCTCTCAAATGAATATAGATGCAAAAATCCTCAACAAAATTCTAGCAAATCGTATCCAACAACACATTAAAAGAATTCTTCATCATGACCAAGTAGGATTCATCCCAGGTATGCAAGGATGGTTCAACATAAGAAAATCAATTAATGTAATACACCATATCAACAAATTAAAGCAGAAAAATCACATGATCATCTCAATTGATGCAGAGAAGGCATTTGACAAGATTCAACATCCTTTCCTGTTGAAAACACTTCAAAGGATAGGAATACAAGGGAACTTCCCTAAAATGATAGAGGGAATATATGAAAAACCCACAGCTAATATCATCCTTAATGGGGAAAAATTGAAAACGTTCCCCCTAAGATCAGGAACAAGACAAGGATGTCCATTATCACCACTATTATTCAACATCGTGTTAGAGGTTCTAGCCAGAGCAATTAGACAAGAAAAAGAAATACAAGGCATCAAAATTGGAAAGGAAGAAGTAAAACTATCACTGTTTGCAGACGATATGATACTATACGTCGAAAACCCGGAAAAATCCACAACAAAACTACTAGAGCTAATAAATGAGTACAGCAAAGTAGCAGGTTACAAGATCAACATTCAAAAATCTGTAGCATTTCTATACACTAGCAATGAACAAGCGGAGGGGGGAAATCAAGAAACGAATCCCATTTACAATTGCAACTAAAAGAATAAAATACCTAGGAATAAATTTAACTAAAGAGACAAAAAACCTATACAAAGAAAACTACAAAAAACTGCTAAAAGAAATCACAGAAGACCTAAACAGATGGAAGGGCATACCGTGTTCATGGATTGGAAGACTAAATATAGTTAAGATGTCAATCCTACCTAAATTGATTTACAGATTCAACGCAATACCAATCAAAATCCCAACAACTTATTTTTCAGAAATAGAAAAACCAATAAGCAAATTTATCTGGAAGGGCAGGGTGCCCCGAATTGCTAAAAACATCTTGAGGAAAAAAAACGAAGCTGGAGGTCTTGCACTGCCAGACTTTAAGGCATATTATGAAGCCACAGTGGTCAAAACAGCATGGTACTGGCATAAAGATAGATATATCGACCAATGGAATCGAATAGAGTGCTCAGATATAGACCCTCTCATCTATGGACATTTGATCTTTGATAAGGCAGTCAAGCCAACTCACCTGGGACAGAACAGTCTCTTCAATAAATTGTGCCTAGAGAACTGGATAACCATATGCAAAAGAATGAAAGAAGACCCATATCTCACACCCTATACAAAAGTTAACTCAAAATGGATCAAAGATCTAAACATTAGGTCTAAGACCATAGAACAGTTAGAGGAAAATGTAGGGAGATATCTTATGAATCTTACAATTGGAGGTGGTTTTATGGACCTTACACCTAAAGCAAGAGCACTGAAGAAGGAAATAAATAAATGGGAGTTCCTCAAAATTAAACACTTTTGTGCATCAAAGAACTTCATCAAGAAAGTAGAAAGACAGCCTACACAATGGGAATCAATATTTGGAAACGACATATCAGATAAAGGTCTAGTATCCAGAATTTATAAAAAGATTGTTCAACTCAACAACAAAAAGATAGCCAACCCAATTACAAAATGGGAAAAAGACTTGAATAGACACCTCTCAGAGGAGGAAATACAAATGGCCAAAAGACACATGAAGAGATGCTCAATGTCCCTGGACATTAGAGAAATGCAAATCAAAGCCACAATGAGATATCATCTCACACCCACCAGAATGGCCATTATCAACAAAACAGAAAATGACTAGTGCTGGAGAGGATGCGGTGAAAGAGGCACACTTATCCACTGTTGGTGGGAATGTCAAATGGTGCAACCACTGTGGAAAGCAGTTTGGCGGTTCCTCAAAAAGCTGAATATAGAATTGCCATACGACCCAGCAATACCATTGCTGGGAATCTACTCAAAGGAATTAAGGGCAAAAACTCAAACAGACATTTGCACACCAATGTTTATAGCAGCGTTATTTACAATTGCAAAGAGATGGAAACAGCCAAAATGTCCATCAACAGACGAGTGGCTAAACAAACTGTGGTATATACATACGATGGAATATTATGCAGCGTTAAGACAGGATAAACTTATGAAGCATGTAATAACATGGATGGACCTAGAAAACATTATGCTGAGTGAGTCTAGCCAAAAGCTAAAAGACAAATACTGTATGGTCCCAATGATGTGAATCGACACTCGAGAATAAACTTGGAATATGTCATTGGTAACAGAGTTCAGCAGGAGTTAGAAACAGGGTAAGATAATGGGTAATCGGAGCTGATGGAATACAGACGGTGCAATAGGACTAGATACAAAAACTCAAAAATGGACAGTACAATAATACCTAATTGTAAAGTAATCATGTTAAAATACTGAACGAAGCTGCATCCGAGCTATAGGTTTTTGTTTTGTTTTGTTTTGTTTGCTTTGTTCTTATTATTATTACTTTTATTTTTTTCTCTATATTAACATTCTATATCTTTTTCTGTTATACTGCTAGTTCTTCTAAACCGATGCAAATGTACTAAGAAATGATGATCATGCATCTATGTGATGATGTTAAGAATTACTGATTGCATATGTAGAATGGTATGATGTCTAAAAAAAAAAAATGGTCAGCACAATACTGCCTAATTGTAATGTAATTATGTTGGAACGCTGAATGAAGCTGCATCTGATCTATAGTTTTTTTTGTTTTGGTTTTGTTTTGTTTTTCTCTTATATATTTTTGTACTTTTTATTTTTATTTGTGTTTTCTCTCTGTGTTATCACTTTATTTCTTTTTCTGTTGTCGTGCTATTTCTTTCTCTAAATCGATGCATATGTACTGAGAAATGATGACTATACACCTATGTGATGATATTAAGAATTACTGATTGCATATGTAGAATGGATTGATTTCTAATGTTGTGTTAGTTAATTTTTTTAATTAATAAAGAAAAAAAAAAGAGAGAAAGAGAGGATCTTGAAAGCAGCAAGAGAAAAACAATCCATCACATAGAAGGGAAACCCAGTAAGACTATGTGTAGATTTCTCAGCAGAAACCATGGAGGCAGGAAGACAGTGGGATGATATATTTAAATTGCTAAAAGTGAAAAACTGCCAACCAAGAATTCTATATCCAGCAAAATTGTCCTTCAAAAATGAGGGAGAAATTAAAACATTTTCAGACAAAAAGTCACTGAGAGAATTTGTGACCAAGAGACCAGCTCTGCAAGAAATACTAAAGGGGGCACTACAGACAGATACGAAAAGACAGAAGAGAGAGGTATGGAGAAGAGTGTAGAAAGAAGGAAAATTAGATATGATATATATAATACAAAAGGCAAAATAGTAGAGGAAAGTATTACCCAAACAGTAATAACACTAAATGTTAATGGATTTAACTCCCCAATCAAAAGACATAGACTGGCAAAATGGATCCTTCCATATGCTGTCTACAGAAAACATATCTTAGACCCAAAGATAAACATAGGTTGAAAATGAAAGGTTGGGAAAAGATATTTCATGCTAATAACAACCAGAAAAGAGCAGGAGTAGCTATACTAATATCCAACAAAGTAGACTTCAAATGTAAAACAGTTAAAAGAGACAAAGAAGGATACTATCTACTAATAAAAGGAACAATTCAACAAGAAGACTTAACAATCATAAATATTTATGCACCAAACCAGAATGCCCCAAAAATACGTGAGGAATACACTGCAAATACTGAAAAGGGAAATAGACACATCTACCATAATAGTTGGAGACTTCAATTCCCCACTCTCATCAATGGACAGAACATCTAGACAGAGGATCAATAAAGAAACAGAGAATTTGAATATCACAATAAATGAGCTAGACTTAACAGACATTTATAGGACATTCCACCCCACAAAAGCAGGATACACCTTTTTCTCAAGTGCTCATGGATCATTCTCAAAGATAGACCATATGCTGGGTAACAAAGCAAGTCTCAACAAATTTAAAAAGATTGAAATCATACACAACACTTTCTCAGATCATAAAGGAATGAAGCTGGAAATCAATAATAGGCAGAGTGCCAGAAAATTCACAAATACGTGGAGGCTCAACAACACACTCTTAAACAACCAGTGGGTCAAGGAAGAAAGTACAAGAGAAATTAGTAAATATCTTGAGATGAATGAAAATGAAAACACAACATATCAAAACCTATGGGATGCAGCAAAGGCAGTGCTAAGAGGGAAATTTATTGCCGTAAATGCCTATATCAAAAAAGAAGAAAGGGCAAAAATTTGGGAATTAACTGTCCGCTTGGAAGAACTGGAGAAAGAACATCAAACTAACCCCAAAGCTGCAAAAGGAAAGAAATGACAAAGATTAGAGCAGAAATAAATGAAATTGAGAACATGAAAACAATAGAGAAAATCAATAAGACCAGAAGTTGGTTCTATGAGAAAATCAACAAGATTGATGGGCCCTTAGCAAGATTGACAAAAAGAAGAAGAGAGAGGATGCAAATAAATAAGATCAGAAATGGAAGAGGAGACATAATCACTGACCTCACAGAAATAAAGGAGGTAATAACAGGCTACTATGAACAACTTTATGCTACTAAATACAACAATGTAGATGAAATGGACAAGTTCCTAGAAAGGCATGAACAACCAACTTTGACTCAAGAAGAAATAGATGACCTCAACAAACCAATCACAAGTAAAGAAATTGAATTAGTCATTCAAAAGCTTCCTAAAAAGAAAAGTCCAGGACCAGATGGCTTCACATGTGAATTCTACCAAACGTTCCAGAAAAAATTAGTACCAATTCTCCTCAAACTCTTCAAAAAAATCGAAGTGGAGGGAAAACTGCCTAATTCATTCTATGAAGCCAACATCACCCTCATACCAAAACCAGGCAAAGATACTACAAAAAAAGAAAACTACAGACCGATCTCTCTAATGAATACAGATGCAAAAATCCTCAATAAAATTCTAGCAAATTGTATCCAACAACACATTAAAAGAATTATACATCATGACCAAGTAGGATTCATCCCAGGTATGCAAGGATGGTTCAACATAAGAAAATCAATTAATGTAATACACAATATCAACAAATTAAAGCAGAAAAATCACATGATCATCTCAATTGATGCAGAGAAGGCATTCGACAAGATTCAACATCCTTTCCTGTTGAAAACACTTCAAAGGATAGGAATGCAAGGGAACTTCCTTAAAATGATAGAGGGAATATATGAAAAACCCACAGCTAATATCATCCTCAATGGGGAAAAATTGAAAACTTTCCCCCTAAGATCAGGAACAAGACAAGGATATCCACTATCACCACTATTATTCAACATTGTGTTGGAGGTTCTAGCCAGAGCAATTAGACAAGAAAAAGAAATACAAGGCATCAAAATTGGAAAGGAAGAAGTAAAACTATCACTGTTTGCAGACGATATGATACTATACATCGAAAACCCGGAAAAATCCACAACAAAACTACTAGAGCTAATAAATGAGTACAGCAAAGTAGCAGGTTACAAGATCAACATTCAAAAATCTGTAGCATTTCTATACACTAGTAATGAACAAGCTGAGGGGGAAATCAAGAAACGAATCCCATTTACAATTGCAACTAAAAGAATAAAATACCTAGGAATAAATTTAACTAAAGAGACAAAAAACCTATACAAAGAAAACTACAAAAAACTGCTAAAAGAAATCACAGAAGACCTAAATAGATGGAAGGGCATACCGTGTTCATGGATTGGAAGACTAAATATAGTTAAGATGTCAATCCTACCTAAATTGATTTACAGATTCAATGCAATACCAATCAAAATCCCAACAACTTATTTTTCAGAAATAGAAAAACCAATAAGCAAATTTATCTGGAAGGGCAGGGTGCCCCGAATTGCTAAAAACATCTTGAGGAAAAAAAACGAAGCTGGAGGTCTCGCGCTGCCTGACTTTAAGGCATATTATGAAGCCACAGTGGTCAAAACAGCATGGTATTGGCATAAAGATAGATATATCGACCAATGGAATCGAATAGAGTGCTCAGATATAGACCCTCTCATCTATGGACATTTGATCTTTGATAAGGCAGTCAAGCCAACTCACCTGGGACAGAGCAGTCTCTTCAATAAATGGTGCCTAGAGAACTGGATAACCATATGCAAAAGAATGAAAGAAGACCCATCTCTCACACCCTATACAAAAGTTAACTCAAAATGGATCAAAGATCTAAACATTAGGTCTAAGACCATAAAACAGTTAGAGGAAAATGTTGGGAGATATCTTATGGATCTTACAACTGGAGGTGGTTTTATGGACCTTACACCTAAAGCAAGAGCACTGAAGAAGAAAATAAATAAATGGGAACTCCTCAAAATTAAACACTTTTGTGCATCAAAGAACTTCATCAAGAAAGTAGAAAGACAGCCTTCACAATGGGAGACAATATTTGGAAATGACATATCAGATAAAGGTCTAGTATCCAGAATTTATAAAAAGATTGTTCAACTCAACAACAAAAAGACAGCCAATCCAATTACAAAATGGGAAAAAGACTGAACAGACACCTATCAGAAGAGGAAATACAAATGGCCAAAAGGCACATGAAGAGATGCTCAATGTCCCTGGCCATTAGAGAAATGCAAATCAAAACCACAATGAGATATCATCTCACACCCACCAGAATGGCCATTATCAACAAAACAGAAAATGACAAGTGCTGGAGAGGATGCGGAGAAAGAGGCACACTTATCCACTGTTGGTGGGAATGTCAAATGGTGCAACCACTGTGGAAGGCAGTTTGGCGGTTCCTCAAAAAGCTGAATATAGAATTGCCATACGACCCAGCAGTACCATTGCTGGGAATATACTTAAAGGACTTAAGGGCAAAGACACAAACGGACATTTGCACACCAATGTTTATAGCAGCGTTATTTACAATTGCAAAAAGATGGAAACAGCCGAAATGTTCATCAACAGAAGAGTGGCTAAACAAACTGTGGTATATACATATGATGGAATACTATGCAGCTTTAAGACAGGATAAACTTATGAAGCATGTAATAACATGGATGGACCTAGAGAACATTATGCTGAGTGAGTCGAGCCAAAAACTAAAGGACAAATACTGTATGGTCCCACTGATGTGAACAAACATTCGAGAATAAATTTGGAATATGTCCTTGATAACAGAGTCCAGCAGGAGGTAGAAACAGGGTAAGATAATGGCCAATTGGAGTTGCAGGAATACAGACGGTGTAACAGGACTAGATACAAAAACTCAAAAATGGACAGCACAATAATACCTAATTGTAAAGTAATCATGTTAAAACACTGAATGAAGCTGCATCTGAGCTATAGGTTTTTGTTTTGTTTTGTTTTGTTTTGATTTTACTATTGTTACTTTTATTTTTTTCTCTATATTAACATTCTATATCTTTTTTGGTTATGTTGCTAGTTCTTCTAAACCAATGCATATGTACTAAGAAATGATGATCATGCATCTATGTGATGATGTTAAGAATTAATGATTGCATATGTAGAATGGTATGATCTCTAAATGTTGGGTTAATTTCTTTTTTTCCGTTAATTAAAAAAAAAAGAGAAGGGATAATTGGAGCTGAAGGGATACAGACTGTACAACAGGACTGGATATAAAAACTCATAAATGGACAGCACAACACTACCCAATTGTAATGCAATTATGTTAAAACACTGAATTAAGCTGCATGTGAGGTATAGGTTTTTTTTTTCTTTTTCTTTTTCTTTCTATTATTGTTTTAATTCTTATTCTGTTGTCTTTTTATTTCTTTTTCTAAATCGATGCAAATGTACTAAGAAATGATGAATATGCAACTATGTGATGTTATTAAGAATTACTGATTGTACATGTAGATTGGAATGATTTCTAATTGTTTTGTTAATTCTTTTTTTAATTAATAAAAAAAATAGGGAAAAAAAAAGTATTATACATCATGACCAAGTAGGATTCATCCTAGGTATGCAAGGATGGTTCAACATAAGAAAATCAATTAATGTAATACACCATATCAACAAATCAAAGCAGAAAAATCACATGATCATCTCAATTGATGCAGAGAAGGCATTTGACAAGATTCAACATCCTTTCCTGTTGAAAACACTTCAAAGGATAAGAATACAAGGGAACTTCCTTTAAATGATAAAGGGAATATATGAAAAGCCCACAGCTAATATCATCCTCAATGGGGAAAAGTTGAAACCTTTATTAATTTGATCAGGAACAAGACAAGGACGTCCACTATCACCAGTTATTCAACATAGTGTTGGAAGTTCTAGCCCAAGCAATTAGACAAGAAAAAGAAATACAAGGCATCAAAGTAGGAAAGGAAGAAGTAAAACTCTCACTGTTTGCAGATGATATGATACTATACGTCGAAAACCCTGAAAAACTACTAGAGCTAATAAATGAGTACAGCAAAGTAGCAGGTTACAAGATCAATATTCAAAAATCTGTAGTGTTCCTATACACTAGCAATGAACAAACTGAGAGGGAAATTAAGAAACGAATTCCATTTACAATTGCAACTAAAAGAATAAAATCCTTAGAATAAATTTAACTAAAGAGACAAAAGACCTATACAAAGAAAACTACAGAAAACTGTTAAAAGAAATCACAGAAGACCTAAACAGATGGAAGGGCATACCATGTTCATGGATTGGAAGACTAAATATAGTTAAGATGTCAATTCTACCTAAATTGATTTACAGATTCAATGCAATACCAATCAAAATCCCAACAACTTATTTTTCAGAAATAGGAAAACCAATAAGCAAATTTATCTGGAAGGGCAGGGTGCCCCGAATTGCTGAAAGTATCTTGAGGAAAAAAAATGAAGCTGGAGGTCTCACGCTGTCTGACTTTAAGGCATATTATGAAGCCACAGTGGTCAAAACAGCATGGTACTGGCATAAAGATAGATATATCGACCAATGGAATCGAATAGAGTGCTCAGATATAGACCCTCTCATCTATGGACATTTGATCTTTGATAAGGCAGTCAAGCCAACTCACCTGGGACAGAGCAGTCTCTTCAATAAATGGTGCTTAGAGAACTGGATATCCATATGCAAAAGAATGAAAGAGGACCCGTATCTCACACCCTATACAAAAGTTAACTCAAAATGGATCAAAGATCTAAACATTAGGTCTAAGACCATAAAACAGTTAGAGGAAAATGTAGGGAGATATCTTATGAATCTTATAACTGGAGGCGGGTTTATGGACCTTACACCTAAAGCAAGAGCACTGAAGAAAGAAAGAAATAAATGGGAGCGCCTCAAAATCAAACACTTTTGTGCATCAAATAACTTCATCAAGAAAGTAGAAAGACAGCCTACACAATGGGAATCAATATTTGGAAACGACATATCAGATAAAGGTCTAGTATCCAGAATTTATAAAAAGATTGTTCAACTCAACAACAAAAAGACAGCCAATCCAATTACAAAATGGGAAAAAGACTTGAACAGACACTTCTCAGAAGAGGAAATACAAATGGCCAAAAGGCACGTGAAGAGATGCTCAATGTCCCTGGCCATTAAAGAAATGCAAATCAAAACCACAATGAGATATCATCTCACACCCACCAGAATGGCCATTATCAACAAAACAGAAAATGACAAGTGCTGGAGAGGATGTGGAGAAAGAGGCACACTTATCCACTGTTGGTGGGAATGTCAAATGGTGCAACCACTGTGGAAGGCAGTTTGGTGGTTCCTCAAAAAACTGAATATAGAATTGCCATACGACCCAGCAATACCATTGCTAGGTATCTACTCAAAGGACTTAAGGGCAAAGACACAAACGGACATTTGCACGCCAATGTTTATAGCAGCATTATTTACAATTGCAAAGAGATGGAAACAGCCAAAATGTCCATCAACAGACGAGCGGCTAAACAAACTGTGGTATATACATACGATGGAATATTATGCAGCTTTAAGACAGAATAAACTTATGAAGCATGTAATAACATGGATGGACCTAGAGAACATTATGCTGAGTGAATCTAGCCAAAAACTAAAGGACAAATACTGTATGGTCCCACTGATGTGAACCAACATTCGAGAATAAACTTGGAATATGTCATTGGTAACAGAGACCATCAGGAGATAGAAATAGGGTAAGATAATGGGTAATTGGAGCTGAAGGGATACAGACTGTGCAACAGGACTGGATACAAAAACTCAGAAGTGGACAGCACAATACTACCTAATTGTAATGTAATTATATTAAACATTGAATGAAGCTGCATGTGAGGTATAGGTTTTTTTTCCTCTCTATTATCGTTTTATTTCTTATTCTGTTGTCTTTTTATTTCTTTTTCTAAATCGATGCAAATGTACTAAGAAATGATGAATATGCAACTATGTGATGATATTAAGAATTACTGATTGTATATGTAGAATGGAATGATTTCTAAATGTTCTGTTAGTTAATATTTTTAATTAATAATAAAAAATTCTACCTAAATTGATTCATAGATTCAATACAATACCAATTAACATCCCCAAAACTTCCTTTCAGAAACAGAAAAATGAACAACCAAATTTATCTGAAAGGGCAGGGTGCCCAGAAGAGCTAAGAATATCCTGAGAAAGAAAAATGAAGTTGAATGTCTCACACTACCTGACTTTAAAGTATATTATGAAGCTATAGTGGTAAAAACAACATGGCACTGACATAAAGATATATATATATATATATATATATATATATATACGACCAATGGCATTGAATAGAGTGTTCAGATATTGACCATCTTATCTATGGACAATTGATCTTTGATAAGGCAGTCAAACCAACTCACCTGGGACAGAAGAGTCTCTTCAATAAATGCTGCCTAGAAAACTGGAAATCCACATGCAAAAGAATGAAAGAGGATTCATAGTTCTCATCCTATACAAAAATTAACTGAAAATTGATCAAAGCCTAAACATTAGATCTAAGACCATAAAAGTTTTAGAAGAAAATGTAGGGAAATATAAATCTTATAATAGGAGGCAGTTTCTTAGATCTTACACACAAAGCATGAGGATTGAAGAAATAGATAAATCAGAATTCCTCAAAATTAAACACTTTTGTGCATCCAAGGACTTTGTCAAGAAAGTAAAAAGGTGGTCTACACAATGGTAAATAATATTTGGAAATGATATATCAGATAAGGGTCTAGTATCCAGAATATATAAAGAGATGTTCAACTCAACAATAAAAAGAAAAACAATTACAAAATGGGTAAAAGACATGAACAGACATTTTTCAGAAGAGGAAATACGAATGGCCAAAAAGCAGATGAAAATTGCTCAACTTCACTGGTTATTAAGAAAATGTAAATCAAAACCACAATGAGATATTGTCTCACACAAGAATGACCATCATCAATAAAACAGAAAATGACAAGTACTGGAGAGGATGTGGAGAAAGAAGTATACTTATCCACTGTTGGTATAAACTTTAGGGTTGTGTTTAGGATTGGTGTTGGTGTTGGTGTTGGGGTTACAGTTTGGGTTAGGGTTAGGGTTGGGGTTTATACCAACCCTACACTCAACTGCAGCCCTAAAACTAACCCTAACCCTAACTCTCACCCTCACATTGTGCCTCGCCCTAACATAATTTGTTTCAGAAATTGAGTAATCTACTTGGCCCGCACATGTCCATACACATTTTCAGCAAATAAAAATGGTAACTTATTAAGCTATGCATTTAGGTAGTGCTGTGAGGTCTGAGCAGAGGCCATCCATGGGATTATCAGGTAACCAGATTTGTACAAGGAATTTTCCCTCAATTATCCTTGATTTTTGGTTGTTCTTTTTGTTTTATACTAACTTCAATGAGGAATACAAATAGTAAAGCAGACCTAAATCTTCACCAGTATAGGACTTGTTTATTAGTAACGACACTTTTTCTCTACATTTAGTCTACAATAATTCTCTACATTATTACTACATTTATATTAGTAGTAATAATTTATTCTCTTCATCAATTTGGACTATTTATAATATTGGATTGAGGGCTGTCAAAATATGAAACTGGCTACAATATTCTCTCATCTTTTTTCCAGCTTTAAATTTCAATATATTTTCTTAAATCTCCATGTGCTGGTTTGAAAGGATGTATGTCCCCTAGAAAAGCCATGTTTTAATCTAAATCCCATTTCATAAAGGTAGAATAATCCTATTCAATACTGTATGTTTGAAGCTGTAATCAGATCATCTCCTTGGAGGTGTGATTTAATCAAGAGGGGTTGTTAAACTGGATTAGCTGGAGGCATATCTCCACCCATCTGGGTGGGTCATGATTAGTTTCTGGAATTCTATAAAAGAGGAAACATTTTGGAGAAAGAGAGCAATTCAGAGAGAGCAGAGCAGAACAACATAGCCACAAGAAGCAGATTCCATCAGCCAGTGGCCTTTGGAGATGAAGAAGAAAAACGTCTTCTGGGGAGCTTCATGAAACAGGAAGCCAGGAGAAGAAGCTAGCAGATGATGCTGTGTTCACCATATGCCCTGAAGATGAGAGAGGAACCCTGACCATGTTCACCATGTGCTCTTCCACTTGAAAGATAAACCCTGAATTTCATCAGCCTTCTTGAAGCAAGGTATCTTTCCCTGGATGCCTTTGATCAGACATTTCTATAGACTTGTTTTAACTGAGCCATTTTCTCAGCCTTAGAACTGTAAACTAGCAACTTATTAAATTTCCCTTGTAAAAGCCATTCCATTTCTGGCATATTGCATTCCAGCAGCTAGCAAGCTAGAACATTCCACTTAATTTTCACTTGTTGCAGAATATTTCAGTCTGATACCTGATATCACTTTCTTGATAACACTATCCTTATTTCAGTTTTCTTGATGGGAGTATCACATTGATTCACATCATACAAATGTAAACGGACTCCACGCTCCAATGTATGTTCTATTCAGTGAGCTCTCCCACATTTCAGTATAATACAATACAAAGTCAGAAACTAAAAATTTCATCAAAATCACCTACAGACATGGTCTGTTCTAAGGCAAAATTCTACTCTGGCTGTGGAACTGTAAAACTCAGAACATTACCTGCTGCAAATATACAAAGCAGGAATAGTCATAGCATACATATTCTCATTTCCATAGTGTGGTATTGGAAGGAAAACATGGGTCAAATGTCCCAAACAATTCCTAAACCAGCAGGGAAAATTCCATCATATTTCTAAATCTGAGAGTCATTTATCCCCAGGGCTTTAGAAAGAGGTAGTGCAACCCTTTCCAAGGGCCTACACAGAAGCCATCCAGCTCTCTCCAAAGGCAGCCTTGGAAGACATTAGGGTGCTCACCTCTTCCTAAGCTCCACCATCTGCAAACATCAGCAAAGTATCTGGGATCTTTAAAATCTCTGGGGTAAATGCTTAACACCTCCAGAACAACTGGGTGCAACAATGCTCCCCAAATCCCCAAGGAAGGTGCTCCGCCTTCTCAGAGACTGGGGTAAACTCTTCCTGAGCACCTAGATAGAAGACATGCCCTCTGCCTTTGGGACATGCTTATCCTCTCCACGTGCATGGGTGGGACTCTACTTCTGGACTGAGGTTTTTAACTTCAGACCTTAGCTTCCATGGTCTGTCTTTGGAGTTATTTTCCATTCAGTTCGTTGCTTTTCTGTTCCTTTTAGTCCAGACTGGCAGTGGTTCCATTTATACAGGCCCCACAACACTCTTTGTGGTTTTCTATGCAGTACCCTGGGATCATGCCCATCTTAAATGAGGACTTTCCACAAATCCTTTTTGGAAAATCCTATCAAAAATCCTCTTTTGTCATGTAATGGTTGCCTGCTTCCATGTTTGGTTTAATTCTCATGTGGACCACTGTGGGGCACTTCTTTTCTAGAAACCCAGAATTTTCCAGAACATCCAATTCTGTTTTCCTCATACCTAAGGATCAAATTTGCTAAATTTTGTGCCACTTTAATACAAGGATCACCTTTGTTCCAGTTTGCAACAATACAAGCATCATTTCTGTCCAAAGCCTTATCAGAGGTATCTTTAGAGTGTACATTTCTATGAACAGGCTCTTCAAAACACTCTAGACCTTCTCTATCAAGCTTCCATCTTCCCTTCCAGAATATTACCCTTATCTATTTAAAAAGTGATTCTAACATGTTTGGTATTTGCAACCTGCAGTAGCACTCCTCATCTCTGGTGCCAAAATCTGTTTTAGTTTGTTGAAGCTGCAAGAATGCAGTGTACCAGAAACAGAATAGCTTTTAAAAGGCAAATTTAAGAGACTTCTGGAAAGATGGCCAAATAGAGTAGGTTGAGTTCATCTCAGTTCCTCATAAAAATTAGACAAGGGACAGGAAGATGACTGGGACAGTGATTCAAGAGTACAGCTGACCTAGTAGAGCCTTCTGCACCACATAGGACAGTCCTAGTTGCAGAGGCCAAGGAACTGAGAAGCAGATGGATAAAGACTGGCACAGAACCTGTAGGAGTGCATGAATGGGAGCTAGTGACTAGGAAGTAAACCAGGCCATATTCCTCGAATGTGCTACCCTCACAGCATGAGCTCCATAACCCGTGACTCCCACAACAATCCATGCACATGAACCCGATTACTTGCTCCCATTCACCACATTCCAAGCACCCCTGCCCCACCAGCACCCGATGCACATACACACACCACACTCCCATGCCAAGTTAAGCCCAATTCACATCACCTGCACCCCTTCTGAGCACTACCTCTCCCTCCCAGTTCCTTGCAGGCTGTTGCCAGCACATAAAGGCTATGGACACCAACCATACCCAGGCTACCTCTGCCTCCCACCCATACTGTTACACAGAATCACCAAGTCCCTCTCAGTTATGCACATCAGATTATGGCACTCCAAGACCACACGTGCATGGGCTCCCAATCACATCATTCAGCTCTGAGAATGTCAGTATATAGTAGGCCTAGAACTGTGTATGGACTCAGCCTTCAGTACAATTTCCAGTTCTGAGCAAGTGGTGACCTGTGCAGCTGAGTCACATCTGCCCCAACAAATGAAGGCATAACACGGACATGCTACAACAACTCTATGCATGAGCACAAAGGGCCCCTTGCCTTAAAACAGTGTACACCATGGTTATACCCCAGATCAGTGCACCCACACATCTACATCATCCACGTTCACCAGCATCAAAGTAACCTCCACAACCTATGCCTACACCTGCCATGAAATGAATCACTTCACAGTTCTGACCCACCCCATACCCTGCTCCCTGCTGCATATCCATTCCATGAACACAAAGCCTTGGACTACTGAAAGAAATAAACTCCCAAAGTAAATCAATCAAAAGATTTTCATGTGATGAAAACAAAAAAAGATAACTAAGCATTTCACAATGCAGACAGATATAGCTATGGCTAGTGACCAAGTTAAAACACCAGAGGAGACGCAGATGTTGGAACAACTAATCAGAGATGTTCATATAACTCTACTTTAATAAAATAAGTGGGATGGCAAATGACATAAAGGAAATCAAGAAGACAGTAGAAGAGCATAAAGAGAAATTTGAAAGAATAAATTTTAAAATAGCAGATATCACAGAGATTAAAGACTCTGTTGAACAATAGAAAATACACTTGCTCTAGTTTGCTAGCTGTCTGAATGCAATATAGCAGAAATAGAATGGCTTTTTAAAAGGGGAATTTAATAAATTGTAAATTCAGTTTATAGGCTGTGGAAATGTCCCAATTAAGGCAAGTCTATACAAATGTCCAAGGCATCCATGGAAAGATACCTTGGTTCAAATAGGCTGATGAAGTTCAGAGTTTCTCTCTCAAGTGGAAAGGCATGTGGTAAACATAGCATCATCTGCTAGCTTTCTCTTCTGGCTTCCTGTTTCATGAAGCTCCCCGGGAAGCATTTTCCTTCTTCATCTCCAAAGGTCGCTGGCTGGTGGACTCCCTGACTCTCATGGCTATGTCATTCTCTACTCTCTCAGAATCTCCTGGCTTTCTCTCTTGTTCTCCTTTATAGGATTCCAGTAAACTAATCAAGACCCACCTGAATGGTGGAGACATGTCTCCACCTAATCCATCTTAACAACCATTCTTGATTGGGTCACATTTCCAGGGAAATGATCTATTTACAGTTTCAAACATACAGTACTGAATAGGGATTAGAAGAAATGGCTGCCTTTACAAAACTAGAATTAAGATTAAAACGTGGCTTTTCTAGGGTACATACTTCCTTCAGACCAGCACAATACACCAGATTTGAAGAGACACAGGAAAGAATAAGCTATATAGAGGACATGATAATTGACTTTGAAGACTCAAAACAGCAAATGGTAAAAAAAGAGATGAAAAATTTGAGTTGTAGTTCAGGTAAATGGTAGACAAAACAAAGTGCACAAACATAAAAATCATTGGTGTCTCAGAAGGAGAAGAGGGGACTAAAGGGCTAAGAAGAGTAGTTGAGGATATAATGGGGGAAAACTTCCCAACCCTTATAAAGAACATAAATATACAAATCAAAGAAGTCCAATGAACTCCAAACAGAATAAAACCAAATAAACATTCCCCAAGACACATACTAAGCAGTCTGTCAAATGTTGATGAGAAGCAGAAAATTCTGAAAGTGACAAAAGAAAAACAATCTACTAAATACAAAGGAAACCACACAAGACTGAGTTCAGACTGCTCAACTAGCAACATGGAGGCAAGAAGACAGTGGTATGATATATTTAACATCCTGAAAGAGAAAGACTTCCAGTCAATAATTATTTACCGAGCCAAATTGTCCTTCAAAACTGAGGAAAAGATGACAATTTTCACAGGAAAACAAATTCTGAAAGAATTTATCAACAAGAGACTGACTCTACAAGAAATAGAGAAAGGAGTTCTGCTAGCTGAAAAAAAACAGGAAATGGAGGTCTGGAGGAGGGCACAGAATTGAAGATATGAGTAAGGGTAATTTAAAGGATACAAAGAGAAAGAGAGAAAAGAATATATAGATCTGGCAAATAAAATGAAAAAATAAGATGGTGGATTCAAGAAATGCCTTTTCAGTAATAAATTTGAATGTGAACAGACTAATATTGCCAATTAAAAGATATAGATTGGCAGAATGGATTAAGAAATATAATCCAGCTACATACTGTCTACAAGATACTCATCTTAGACACAAGGATACAAATAGCTTGAAAGTGAAAGGATGGAAAAGATTTTTTATGCAAGTTATGACCAAAAGAAAGCAGGAGTAGCTATACTAATATCAGACAAAATAGACTTTAAATGTAAAGACATCATAATAGACAAAGGACACTATATACTAATTAAAGGATCAATTTGCCAAGAAGGTATAGCAATCATAAGTGTTTATGCTTCCAATCAAGGAACTCCAAAGTACATGAGATAGACATTGGCAAAAGTGAGGGGAGCAATAGATGTTTCAACAATAATAGTCAGAGACTTCAATACATCACTCTCCTCTATAGACAGAACAACCAGATAGAAGATCAACAAAGGGGAAATAGAGAAGTTGAATAGCTTGACAAATGAATTAGACCTAACAGGCATATGTAGGTCATTGGACCGCAAAACACAAGTATATACATTCTTCTTTAGTGCTCATGATACATCCTCCAGGATAGATCATATGATGGGACACAAAACAGGTCTTTATAAATTTAAAAACAATGAAATTATTCAAGGCACTTTCTTGGAGCACAATGTGATGAAGATGGAGCCCAATAATCACCAAAGAATGAAAACATTCACAAATATATGGAGATTAAATAACAGATTCTTAAACAACCAGGGGATCAAAGGAGAAATTGCTAGAGAAATCAGTAGCTATTTGGAGATGAATGAAAATGAGAATACAATTTAGCAGAAATTATGGGATGCAGTAAAGGCTGTGCTAGGTGAGAAATTTATCGCCCTATGCCTATATTAAAAAAGAGAAAGAGCAAAAATTGGGGACTTAAAAGCATACCTGGAGGAATTTGAGAAAGAACAGCAAACTAACCCCAAAGAAAATAGAGGAGAAAAATAAAGATTAAAGCAGTGATAAATGAATAAGAGAACAAAAGAAAAGTAGAAAGAATCAATAAAACCAATAGTTGGTTCTTTGAGAAAATCAATGAAGTTGATAGATCACTAGCAAGACTGACTATGAAAAAAAGAGAGAGATACAAATAAAGAAAATCAGAATGAGAAGGTTGGCATAACCACAGGCACTGAAGAAATAAAAGAAATCATAAGAGGACACTATGCAAGCAAACTAGATAATTTAGATGAAATGAAAAAATTCCTGGGAACACATAACCATGCTACACAGACTTAGGAAGAAATAGAAGATTTCAACAAACCTGAAGTACAGAGATTCAGTCAGTCATCAAAAATCTTCCTATAAAGAAAAGCTCAGGGCCAGATGGCTTCATGGAAATTTTATCAAACATTCCTAAAAGAACTCACACCAATCATGCTCAACCTTTTCTAAAAAATTGAGAAAGAAGGAGCTCTACCTAACTCATTTTATGAAGCAAATATAATTTTACTACCAAAACCGGGTAAAGATGCTATAAAAAAGGAAACCTACAGACCAATATCCCTAGTGTACATAGACGCAAAAATTGTCAACAAAGTAGTAGCAAATTAAATCCAACAACACATTAAAGGAATTATACACCACAACCAAGTGGGGTTTATTCCAGGAATGCATAGATGGTTGAACCCAAGAAAATCAATTAATGTAATATAGTACATTAACAAATTGAAAGGGAAAATCACATGATCATCTTGATTGATGCTGAAAAAGCATTTGACAAAATTCAAATCCTTTTCTGATAAAAACACTCCAAAAGATAGGAATCAAAAGTAACTACCTCAATGTGATAGAGTGAATATTTGAAAAACAAATAGCCAGCATCATAGCCAATGGAGAGAGGCCAAAAGCTTTCCCCCTAAAATCAGGAATGAGACAAGGATGCCAGCCATCACCACTATTATTCAACATTGTGTTAGATGTTCTGGTTAGAGTAATCATGCAGGACAAAGAAATAAAAGGCATACAAATTGGAAAGAAAGAAGTAAAACTGTCATTATTTGCAGATGATATGACACTATACTTGGAAGAGCCTGAGAAATCTACAGCAAAGTTACTGAGCTAATAATCAAATTTAACAAGATGACAGGATTTAAAATTAATGTGCAAAAATCAGTAACGTTTCTATACACAAGCAATGACCTAGCTGAAGAGTCAGACAAGGAACAAAATCTACTCAAAATAGCGACTAAAAGAATCAAGTCCTTAGGAATGAACTTAACTCAGAACATAAAGGAATTTACATAGAAAACTACATAACATTGCCAAAAGAAATCGAAGGAGATCTAAATAGGTAGAAAGACACTCCCTGCTCATGGATAGGAAGGCTTAAATATAGTTAAGATTTCAAGTCTATCCAAATTAATCTTTATCTTCAACCCAGTACAAACCAAAATTCCAACAACCTACTTTGAAGTCTTGGAAAAGCTAAGTATGAAATTCATCTGGAAGGAAAAGAGACTCCAAATAGCTAAAAAGCATCTTTAAAAAGTAAGAACAAAGTGGGAAGATTAATAGTCCCTGAGTTTAAAACCTATTATAAAGCCACAATTTCAAAACAGCATACTACTGGCACAAAGATAGAAGTATTGACCAATGAAATCAAATTGAGAGTGCAGAAGTAGACTACCAAACTTATGATCAACTGACTTATGACAAGGCCCCCAAATCCACTGAACTGGGAGAAAAGTCTTTTAAATAATTGGGCATCAAATAACTGGATATCAATAGCCAAAACAATGAAAGAAGACCCTTATCTTACAACTTAGATAAAAATTAACTCAAAGTAGATCAAACATCTAAATATAAGAACTACCACCATAAAGTTTCCAGAGGAAAATATAGCGAAACATCTTAAAGACCTAGTGATAGGAGGTAGCTTCCTACACTTTACATCCAAAGCACAAACAACAAAAGAAAAAGCAGATAAATGATTTTTGAGAACTCCTCAAAATCAAATGCTTCTGCACCTCCAAGGATTTTGTCAAAAAGGTGATGATGAAGCCAACTCAATATAAGAAAATATTTGGAAATCACATATTGGACAAAGGTTTGACTTCCCATATATACAAATAAATTATACAAATCAACATTAAAAGAATAAACAACCCAATTATAAAATGGACTAAAGAAATGAATCAGCATTATTCTGAAGAGCAAATATTGGTGTCTCAAAAAGCACATGCAGAGATGCTCATTTTCATTGGCTATAAAGGAAATGCAGATCAAGACTACAATGAAATACCACCTCATGCCTATAAGGATGGTTGTTATTAAACAAACAGGAAACTATAAATGTTGTAGAGGATGTGGAGAAACTGGGACACTTATGTGCTGCTGTTGGGAATGTATAATGGTGTAGACACTATGGAAGGCTGTTTGGTGGTTCCTTAGGAAACTAAATATCGAGTTGCCCTATTACCCAGCAATAGTACTATTTGGTATATACCCAGGAGAGCTGAAAGCAATGACACAAACAGATATTTGCACACTGATGTCCATAGCAGCATTATTCATAATCACCAAAAGACGGAAACAAACCAAATGCCCTTCAAAAGACACATGGATCATGACTTGTGTGATTGTGAAAACCTTGTGTCTGATGCTCCTTTTATCTACCTTGTCAACAGATGAGTAGAGCATATGGAATAAAAATAAATAATAGGGGGAACAAATGTTAAAATAAATTTAGTTTGAAATGCTAGTGATCAATTAAAGTGAGGGGAAAGGGGTATGGTATCTATATATATATTTTTTCTATTTTTGTTTTATTTCTTTTTCTGAATAGATGCAAATGTTCCAAGAAATGATCATGATGATGAATAGGCAACTATGTGATGATTTTGTGAATTACTGATTATATAGGTAGAAAGGAATGATCAAAATAAGAATGTTTGCATTTGTTTGGTGTTTTTTGGTATTAAAAAAATAAAATTTAAAAATTAAAAGAAAGACATATGGATCAACAAAGTCCAGTATATACATATGATGGAATATTATGCAGCAGTAAGATGAATAAGTTCCAGAAGCACATGACAAGATGGATGACCCTTGAGGACATAATGCTGAGTGTAAAAAACCAGACATAAAGGATAGGTACTCTATGATTCCACTTTTATGACCAGCATATAGGTGTAATTAGAGGCTTATAATACAAAACATAGGGGATGTAAAGGTACATAGAAGTTAAAGATGAGTGAATGGTTAGCTAATGAGATTGAAGTCCAATGTAAGGGAATAGATAGAAGTGAAAGTGGTTCTCTAGTGGGTTTATAAGTAACATTACCATATCAAAGATGAACAAAATTGAAAAGGGTTGTATAGAACTATGTGTCCCACTGGTTAACCCTAGAAATATGAATTAGTTCTTGCAAGAAACACTTCAAAATATGTTCAAAGTCCAGAGCACGGGGGGAAAACTGCTATTGTATGCTATGGGCTATGTTCCAAAGGAAAATATCAGCACTCCCACAGCAACAGCAGAGGTAAATAATGAGGGAGGGACAAGTGTTAAGAGGAGACTTAAATTTCCTATTTGGCAAAAGTGTGTTTTTGGCTTTCTTTCTCTTGGGAACAGTGAAATTATCTAAAGTTGAGAATATTTATGGACTGTATACATGTTTGGACACTATACATGATGCCTGATGAAAGCACGTGGCTGAAAGATGTACTGACTGAGAAGTAAATTGGCAAACTATGGTGTATACTTATGAATGAAGGTTGTACTGCTACAAAAAAGAACAAAATAGTGAGCCATGCAACAATGTGAATGAACATGTGGGACATTTGGTGAGGCAAAATAAACCAGGAGCAAAAGAACAAAACTGGTCTGGTCACCTTTAGAAAATGCTTATAAGAAAAAACCTAGATTTTGAGTTTTTAGAGCAGACACATTCAATCTGGACTGGTGGTTATTATTTTTGTATTTCGAGTGGCTGTTATGCATGTATAACTTCATATTTGGAAGACAGTGTCTATATTTTATAACCACACATACTCTTTGAGAACAAAGGAAGAAAGAGTTATTTGGTCTGGAGCTGAAATTTTTGGTACCACATAATCTAACCCAACCTATCTGTATAGCTCATTTGAACAACTGAAACACAGGAAGCACAAAATAAGAAAGGGGTATTTTAATTCTATATAGATTATTGTAATGCCTGGATACATCCTAGACTATATTAAGCAGATAATCGAAAAAGTATTGACAAAATCCCTTGAAGGATGGAATTGAAAAATGGAATTATTAAAATATACCATGAGGGAATTCCCTAGTACTGTGTCAAACTTTAGGCACATCAAAATTAATAGGTCATGGCCTGTATCCTGAGGCTTACTTTGTGAACTTATAAAGGTAGCAGAGAAGCTTAGACTACCTATAGGCTTGCATAAGTGCTACTTCTGGAGGACCTCTATTGTTGCTCAGATGTGGCCTCCCTCTCTGTAAGCCCAACTCTGCAAGTGAAATCATTGCCCTCCCCCCATAAGGGACATGTCATCCAGGGGTGTAATTCTCCCTGGCAACATGGGAAATGACTCCCAAGGATAAATCTGGCCCTGGCAGCAGGGGATCAACAATTCCATCTTGACCAAAATGGGTAAAAGATTGTAACTAACAAAGTATCAGTGGCAGAGAGAGTTCAAATAGAGCTAAAGGCTACTCTAGACATTGCTCTTATGCAAGCTTCAGTTTGATCTTGCCACCTATTATAACCCTGCCAAACCCCAAGTAGGACCATTCCAGCCAATCCTAAACAATGTCTAGGGCAATATATAAGATTCCACAAGGGTCCCATGCACTAGAGTAACTTTCCAGAAACCTACAACCTCCAGATGGATCCCTGGTCCAGGTAAGTCCTGAAACCTGGAGATCCCAGCCTCTCCATAACATCAGATAGTTCCATCTTTCTACCCCATATTAGTGAGAGACCCTTCCAATATGAAAAGTTTAGAATGGCCATAGCCCAAATACTCCTAGAGAGAGGAATGGAAAGATCAAAGGTAATTATGGAGTTATACAGTGAAGAAAGGATTAAACAAATGAATATGAATACTGAATCATTAAATTGATATCTCTTTTAGTCTCCAGTATCTTAGGGCAGCTAGCAGTAAAAACCTAAAAGTGTCAAATTGTAACCCATGTCAAACTCTGAAATATATTCTACAATTAATTGTTCTTTGAAATTTATTGCTTTTTTGTATATATGTTATTTCTCACAAAAAAAGAAGGGGAAAAATCGATTGTGATGATAAAAAAATATTTAAGCCTTCTAGCCTCCTATATTCTGGAACAGCTAGAAGGGAAAACAATCTGAGAGGATTATATGGTAGCCAATGGCAAACTTTGGGATCTGTCTTGTAACTACTTGTTGAAGAGTACTTTGAAAACTATTTTTTTAATTTATTTTCTTTGTGTATATGTCATACTCAACAAAACAGTTGAAAAAAGCAAATGTATTAAGTTGTAAGTTTACTGTCCTAAAGTCATGAAAATGTCCAAATTAAAGCCCCAACAAGAGGTTATCTACACTCAAGAAAGACTGATATCTGAAACAATCTGTTAGCTGGGAACCTGTTTGGCCTCTGTTGGAGTCTTAAGCTTCTGGACCCCTCTCTCAGCTGGGAAGGCACATTTTTACATCTGCTGTACTTCTTTTCTGGCTTCTAATTCCATAAAGATTCCCCTAGGATGTTTTCCTACTGCATTTCCAATGGTCACTGGGTGTGTGGGCTCTGTTGGCACTGAAGCTTTTACCAAATGGTTGCCTCTTAAAGGGCTCAATTTAGTGACCTCATCTTGGAAACAGAATTCCATTGAAACCACCTAATCAAAAGATACCACCCATAACTGGATTTGTCACATCTCCATGGAAACAAAAAGATCCCATCAATAGAACATTACCTAACTTAATGTGCATTGTCAGTGTAGTTGAACAGCAAAGTACATGGAATCTTGAAACGCGCATAGGACATTTTTGCTCTGTCCAGGCTAGTGTGATGTCAGGATATATCCCAGAGTAATTTGTGCAGTGAACAAAGAATTATTTGCAAAGTCCCCTTGAGGGGCTGGGGAAAGAGAAGGAAATATTCAACTTTGCCATTTGGAGAATTTCTGATATTCTCACAAGCAGTGGGGGCAGCAAAATCAATTGGCCAATCCCTAGAGCTTATGGTTCAACCATATGAAGCATATTTCTATGAAAGATATGTTAGCCTACTTAAAATTATGCCTAAGAGTCACTCCCAGAGAACCTTTTCTATTGCTCATATCTGGCCTTGCTCTCTAACCTAACTTGACAGGTGAAATCACTGCCCTCTCCCCTAGGTGGGAGACTCCTGGGGGTGTAAATCTCCCTGGCAATGTGGGACATAAATCCTTGGATAATCCAAGACATGGCATAATGGGATTGAGAAAGCCTTCTAGACCAAAAAGGGACAAAACAAAGTTTCAGTGGCTGAAAGATTTCAGAGCTGCAAGATTATCCTGGAGGCTATTCTTTTGCATTATAGGGATATCCCTTTCTAGTTTATGGTGTATTGGACTCACTGTGGTAAGTACCTGCAACAGTTAAGCTGATTTACAGTAGCCTTGATTCTTGAAGACAATTGTATAACAATAAAACTTTTACAATGCAACTGTATTATTGTGAAAATCTTGTGTTTGATGCTTCTTTATTCCTGGGTATGGACAAATGAGTAAAAAATACATAGAAAAATAATTAATGAAATCTATATATAAGAGGGGAGATAAGGGATGGATTAAATTGAGTAATTGAAAATAATAGTAGCCAGTGAAAAGGATGGGTAAGGGGTATGGGATGTGTGACATTATTTGTTTTCTCTTTCTTTTTCTGGAATGATGCAAATGTTCTAAAAACGATCATGGTGATGAACAAACAATTATGTGATAGAAAGTTCCCATCCAGCAACATTGAATTAGGATTAGAGAACATGGCTTTTCTGGAGTATACAATAGTTTTTTAAAAACTCACCAAGTGAAGAGGGATCAAAATTAATTAGTGCCCAATTCTCTTGATTCCTGATGCTCTCTCCCTAGATCAGAGCGGATTTATGAGACTGCTCAACCAAGGAATGTTCTTTACTGTTTGGACTTTTTCTAGGAAGGAAAGACTGTTAGTTCATGGCACCTCCAAGGAGGATCATCCAAGGACTTGAATAGGAGAGAAATTAAGTTGTCCTCTAAGAGATAAACTATGAAATCAACACATTTTGCTTATTAGATCAGAGAAAGAGACTCTTCTGAATGAGAAGAGGGACTCACAAGATGCACATTTTGACTGAAACAGATTATTCAATCATAATACTTTACTAATATATATAAAGGAAGAAGGTGTCTGCTCTAATGTGCTAGCTTCCAGAATGCAATATACCAGAAATAGAATGGCTTTCAAAATGAGGAATTTCTTAAGTTGCAATTTTACAGTTCTGAGGACATGAAAATGTCCCAATTAAAGCAAATCTTAAGGTATCAATAAAAGTTTACTTTCACTCAAGAAAGGCTGATGAAGTTCAGTGTTTCCCTCTCAGCTGGAAAGGCACATAGCAAGGTCTTCCAGCTATCTCTTCCTGGTTTCTTGTTCATGATGCTTCCCAGGGGCATTTTTCCTCTTCATCTCCAAAGTTCTGTGGCTTCATGGGCTCTGTGGTTCTTGTCCTTCTCTCATAATTCTCTCCAAAATGTTTCGTCTTTTAAAGGAGTCCAGGAAAATAATCAAGATATACCTGGAATGGGTTGAGTCACATTTCCCTTTAATCAAAGGTTAATATCAACAATTGAGTGCATCACATCTCTGTACACAAAATCTAATCAAGTTACCAACCTACAGTACTCAATAGGGATTAAAGGAAGCTGCTGCTTTCATAAAATGGATCAGGATTAAAACATGGCTTTTTTAGGGTATATAATTCTTTCAAATTGGCATATTCCATCCTCTGGACCCTAAAAAGACATAGTTTTTCCATATGCAAGAAACAATCATTCTGGATGGGCCACAGTGATTCCCAGTGCCTACCCAGGCAAAAAAAGAAAAAAAGGAATAAAAACAATCATTCCATCATAATATCAGAAAGGCTTAAAGCATTTCAGTAACAGTACAAATACAATACAAAGTAAGAAACAGTACAAAATCTCATCAAAGTCAGCTGCAGGCATGGTCTGTCCTAAGACAAAATTATCCTCTGGCTATGAGCTTGTAAAATTCAGGGCAAGTTCTTTGCTGCCAACATACAAAGGAGGAAGAGTCATAGGATGCATATACACATTTCCATAGGGAGAAATTGGAAGGAACCCATGGGTTACCAGTGCCAAGTGTATCAAAAAACCTGAAGGGCAAAATCCACCCGATTTTAAAGTCTGAGAGTCATTTATATTCGGGGTTTTAGAAAGTGGCAGTCTCACCCTTTCCGAAGGCCTGTGCAGTGGACTGACTCCTCTGAATGCCACTTAGGGGACAATGTGGAGACTAATTTTTTCTTGGTTCCCCTCTCTCCAAGCATTGGGGCTGCTGTCCTTGGACTCCCTGCCTTTTCCAGGACACATGATCAACCCCTCTATGTGGTGGCATCCAGGCTGTCCCCAGTCCCCGAGTGATGTGCTCCACCACTCCAGGGCCTGAGGCAGCATGACTCTTTCACTAGAGCAAGGTGGAAGGCCCATCCTCTGCCATTTCTGGTGTATGTCCACATGCTTGTGTGGGTTCACTTTTCTGGTCTGAGCCTTCTTGATTTCATACCCAGGTCTCCATGGCTCTGCTTTGAGGCTATTTTACCTTCATTTCTTTCCCTTTTCTGAGGCCCCCAGTTGAAGCTGGCAGAAGTTTCATTTATACAGGTCTCACTGCACTCTTGTTAGCTTTCTATATAGGGAGGGTCAGGTCAATCAAACAGAAGGAGTTTCCACAAATCCTTCCTGGATAACTCCATCTCTAATCCTGACTTTCTCTGAAATGGCTGACTGGTTGCAAATTTGGCTAAATCCTCATGTGGGGCACTATTCTATGGGATCTCCATTCTGCAAAGCCCAGAATTTTCCAAAATATCAATCTCTGGTTTCTTTGTAAACAGGAATTCAGTTCTTAGTTTATCTCTTTCCTGTTGCATTTCACTATAAATTGCAAGGAGAAATTAGATTGCACCTTCTACATTTAATTTGGAAACCTCTTCACTAAATAAACAAGTTCGTTGTTTTTAAAATCTGCCTTACAACCAAAGCCACTAGTCAATTTTGCCAGATTATCTTCCATTTTAAAACAAGGATCACCTTCCTTACAGTTTGAAATAATATGTCTCATTTCTGTCTAGCACCTCATCAGAGGTTTCTTTGGAATCCACATTTTTGCCAACTATTAACAAAGCATTTTAAGTCTTCTCTATCAAGCTTCTCACAACTCCTCCCAAATTTTCCGCTTCTCCATTTAAAAAGCCATTCAAACATGTTTGGTATTTACAAACTACAGCAGTACCCCACTTTTCTGGTACAAAAATCTTTTCTAGTTTGCTGACTACCAAAATGCAATATACCAAAAATAAAGTGGCTTTTAAAGCATTCCAGAATGGGTGGAGTCACATGTCCTTCTAAGCAAAGGCCAATACCCACAATTGGGTGAGTCAATCTCCATGCAGATAATCTTATCAAGTTTCCAACCTACAGTCTGAACAGGGATTAAAAGGAGTTGCTGAATCCACTACATGTATAAGGATTAAAACATGGCTTTTCTAGGGTACTTAATCCATTCAAGATGGCACAGATAAATGTCATAAAGATTTGCATAGGGAAGAATTCCAAGAAGAGGGAAGAATAGGATATATTGAGTTCAACCTTGCTTAAATGAGCAGCTAAATAAGGGATGAGAGTGTGACTGAGATGGTGATTACAGGGTGTAAGTGACCTGGGAGAGTATTCTGCACAACATAGGGCAACCCTGGTTGCAAAAGCTGGGGAACTGAGAAGTAGAGAACTGGAGAACATCCAAGTGGTGCAGGTAGCCTAGTGTGAAAGTCTAGAGCCCTCAGGAATGTATGGATAGGGAGATGGGGACTGGGAAGTAGGCCAAACCACATTCCTTGAATGTGCTACACTAACCAGTGCAGCCCCATGACCCACCTCACACCCCATGAACCCACCAGAACCCTGTCACCTGGCCCCCTCCCCACACTTCAAGCACCCCAACCCCACCAACACCTTCTATTCATACCTATCCCACGACCCCACCCCAGATGCACATTCACCAACCCAAGCCCAAACCAAACCTCTAGCAAAGGTGCAGCCTTGCCCTGGCACTGCCAAGCTCAGTCTCTTACTTCTTCTAGAGGTTAGCAGTGCATAAAGACTGTGGGTGCTTATCTCCATACCCAGGCTACACCCACCCCAGCCCATAGCCATGCAGCCACACTCTGCCTCCCCTGATCTCCTCACCATATGTACAAAAGTTTAAGGCCTTCCCAGATATGCACATGCACATGGCCCCAAGTCAAGTCCTCAGTTCTTGGCAAGCACTACCATGTACAGCTGGGCCACATTTTCCCCCAGTCCATGCATGCACAATGCTGAACTGATGCACTAAGATCTGCTCATGCACCCAAAAGTGTTATGCACCCTAGACCAGGACACAACTGGACCCTGCCCCCAGACCCACGACCCACATAGCTACATCCTCTCTGCTATGGGTCACTCAAGCTCACAGGCACTAGTACATCATACCCAACCTGGCCTAACCTGTACTACAATGTATTATTGCACTGTTGTGCCCTGCCCCATGCATGCATCCTGCTTCACATCCATCTGGTAAACACAAGTCTTTAGACCACTGAAGGAAATCAACTTCCAAAGTAAACCAATCAAGTTATTTACATATCACCAACACAGGAGAAGATCAGTAAGTATATCACAATGCAGACAGATATAGCCCTGGCTGTTGAACAAATTAAAGCACCAGAGGAGATACAGATATTGGAACAGTTAATAGAATATGTTCACATAACTCTACTAAATAAAATAAATGGGATAACTAATGATATAGAGGAGATCAAGATGACACTAGAAGAGCATAAAGAGGAATTTGAAAGAATAAACAGAAAAATAGCAGATATCACAGAGATTAAAGATGCTGTAGATGAAATAAAAACATACTAGAGACACACCGCAGCAGATCTGAAGAGACAGAAGAAAGAATAAGTGAAATAGAGGACAAGACAAATGATTTGAACACTCAAAACAGCAAATGGCAAAAAAGATGGAAAAATTTGAATTGGAAATGATGTGCAAAACAAAGGCAGAAATATAAAATCATTGGTGTTCCAGAAGGAGTGAGAAGAGTAATGGGCTAAGAAAATTAGTTGAGGATATAACGGAGGAAAACTTCCAAACCTTTATAAAGGACATAAATATACAAGTCAAAGAAGTTCAACAAACTCCAAATAGGATAAATCCAAATAGGTCTTCCCCAAGACACATACTAATCAGTCTATCATATGTTGAAGAGAAGCAGAAAATCCTGAAAGTGGCAAGAGAAAAACAATTTGCTGTGTACAAGGGTAACCACATAAGACTGAGTTCAGAATACTCAACCGGTACTATAAAGGTAAGAAGGCAATGGTATGATATATTTAAGATCCTGAAAGAAAAAGACTTCCAGCCAAGAATTCTGTACCCAGTCAAATTGTCCTTCAAAAGTGAGGAAGAGATTAAAATTTTCACAACCAAAAAATCCTGAAAAAATTTGTCAACAGAGAATGGCCCAGTGAGAAATACTAAAGGGAAAACAGCTGGTTGGAAAAAGAAGACAGGAGAGGGAGGTCTGGAGGATGGCACAGAATTGAAGAGTGCCATAATATTAACTGTGCTGGTTTGAAAGGATGTATGTGCCTGTTCTAGTTTGCTAGCTGCTGGAATGCAACACACCAGAGATGGATTGGCTTTTAATAAAAGGGGACTTATTTCATTAGTTCTTCAGAGGTAAGACAGCTAACTCCCATCTGAGGTTCTTTCTTGTGTAGGAAGGCTCAGGGTAATCTCTGCTGGCCTTCTCTCCAGTCCTCTTGGTTCCAACAGCTTTCCCCAGGGGGATTCCTTTCTGCATTTCCAAAGGCCTGGGCTGAGCTGCAAGTGCTGAGATGGGGTATGCCAAGCTGCTTGGGATGTGCTACATTGCACTCTCTCATTTAAGCACCAGCCAATTAAGTCAAACATCATTCATTGCAGCAGGCACACCTCCTAGCCAACTGCAGATGTAATCAGCAACAGATGAGGTTCACGTACCATTGGTTCATGTCCACAGCAACAGAAGTAGGTGCCTTCACTTGGCCAAGTTGACAACTGAATCTAACTATACAGTCCCCTAGAAAAGCCATGTTTTAATCTAAGTCCTATTTCATAAAGATAGAATAATTCCTATTTAATACTGTATGTTTGAAACTGTAATCAGATCATCTCCCTGGAGATGTGATTTAATCAAGAGTGGTTGTTAAACTGGATTAGGTGATGACATGTCTCCACCCATTTGGGTCGGTCTTGATCTGATGCTCCTTGTAGCTACCTTGTCAACAGGCAACTAGAACATATGGAATAAAAACAAATACTAGGGGGAACAAAAGTTCAAAGGAATTGAGTTAGAAATGCTAGTGATCAATGAAAGGGAGGGTAAGGGGTAAGATATGTAGAAATATTTTTCTGTTTTCTTTTTATCTCATTTTCTGAGTAGATGCAAATGTTCCAAGAAATGATCATGATGATGAAAATGCAACTATGTGATGATATTGTGAATTACTGATTATATCTGGAGGACAGAGTGATCAAAAGTTAATAATGTTTGCGTTTATTTGGTGTTTATTGGTATTAAAATTAATACCGAGAAATGAAAGAAAAAATAAAAACGCTTGGGGCACAGACCCTGAGTCACAAAGGTCTCTGACAGTCAGTCAGGGGGCGGGGCTGCAGTAGGGGGAGCTGAGCAGGAGGTCCCACCCACTGCCCAGCCCCCCACCTCCACGGCGCTAGCAGCAACTGTGGGTCAGGGAACCCCAGGGAAGGTCTGCTGCCCCATCGCTTCAACGGGTGGAGGCTTCTGCCAGGTGGAGACCAATTGACATGTGAGTAGGAAGGCATCAATCTCCACTGCCAGGGAATGATGCCGTTGGACGTCCTGCCTGACACCCAACACCCAGAGCACAAGCGGCTAGCTGACACCCGGGGCGCCGGCTGGGCTTTCCTGCCAGAGCTGAGAGCAGCAGAACCGCGAGGTCTCCCTGACTCCTGAGAGGACCGGAGGTGCCTGGCAAAAATCAGGGGTGTTGTGTGAAGGGCTGCTCGGTGTCCTGCCGGGTGCACCGTGCCTGCTTCAGGGATTGGTTTCCTGCTGAGCCGCTTCCCAGGTGTGAGGCTGGAGCCTGGCCCTGAACGGTGCTGTGCCCAGCAAAGGGGGCCAAGCGGCTGGGGGCGCTGGCGGTTTGGGAACGATACTGGGGAGAAGCTGCACCCAGGCAGCGGTGTGTCCGTGGGGTGTGCGGGCTGGGTAGAGCCGCAGGGGTTGGCCTGGCAGGGCGGGGGTCAGGATTCTGGAAGGGACCTCAGAGACTTGGGCTGCATGCATGGTGGCAAGGTGCAGCTCACTGAGCATGCCCGATGTGGCGGTGTGCGGGCAGGAGGCAGACCGTGGGCGACGCTGGCACAGGGTTGACCGCAGGGGCCTGCGGTCGAGAGCCGGACAGCAGGTTGGGGAGGGCCCCTCATCACAATACGGCTAGGCAGGGCAGCCCTCCCCAACCTCCGCACATGTTCATGTAGGTGGTGGCTGTAGTCCTCAAATTCCTAAATTGTTCCAGTGCGCATGCTCGCGGTTGAGCTGAGACGCTAAGCAGGGTCAGGTGCTGTTTGGGTTTGGATGGGAGACCGCCTGGCGATTGCATCTCTTTTCAGGTTTATTGATTCAATGGATGGTGATGGCCAACTCATTGCCAGTACAGCCTTGGTGAGGAATGGAATGATTGCAAACTGGCCACACCTGTGCTAAGGCTTCCTGTCCAGGGAAAGTGGGGACTTTGGAATAAATCTGTATATGTCAACTGCACTCTTTTTTAAGTTTTTGGAAATTTATTTTTTTCATATACATTGACGTCAGTGCATTCCATCCAGGTGGATAATCAATGGCTAGCAATCTCATCGTACTGTTGTGGATTTAGGACCGTGATCATTTCGTAGAATATGAGAAGAACTCGCAGAAAGGAAAGAACTCATACAAGCCATACCCTTTCTCCCTCCTTCTCATTCACCACTGGTATATACAAATACACAATTTGCTTTACCCTTCCTGCTCTCTATTATTTATTAATTCTTTCTCCACATCGTTTTTGCACATCGATCCATACACTGGAGGAAAGGAGCAACAGTAAGAAAATGGATTTCCCAAGAGCACAGTCTTATTGTAAATTCGGAGACTTTTGATGATCATCCTCAAGAGTCAAGGTTTGGGGAACAGGGCTCAACAACTTCAGGTGATTCCCTGCAGCCACTCCACTCCCCCATAAATGGAAATTGGATGACCATAGAATCCCTGTGCATCACGAGTAGGATAACATCAGGACTGCTTGAAATCTTTTGGCCACTGAATTCTTCTTTTGTCTCATTTCTCATGTCACATCTGTGTCATCCATTCCCTGGATTCCTGGCCCCTCTTTTTCAATGAGTTCTGTCCCATGTTTCCAGGCGTGTTTACACCCTTGGGTGCAGGCCCTACATGGTGGAGGAGGAACTTTGAGTATACCTGCTGAGTTGGCTGAGAGAGTCGAGGCCCCTGTGAGCAACAAAGGAGGATGACAGCAGGATGTCCTGGAGAGGCTGGAAGGAAATACCTGAAAATGTAGAGCTGTGTTCCAGTAGCCATGTTTTAGAAAGATGATTGTAAAATGATTTAGCTTTCACAATGTGACCGTGTGATTTTCAAATCCTTGTGTGTGGTGCTCCTTTTATCTGTGGTATGGACAGATGAGTATAATATATGGAATTGAAACACACAAATAATAAAGGAAACAAAGGTTGAAATGAATTGAGTAGTTTGAAATACTAATGGTTAATGAAAGGGTGCAGTAAGAGATATGGCATATATTCGTTTTTTATTCTTCCTTTTTTATTTCTTTTGCTGGAAAAATTCTGATGTTCAAAAAAAGTCATGGTTATGAATGCAAAACTATGTGATGATATTGTAAGCCATTGATTGTAACCGTGTCAATAACATTTGTATATCAAGAATGTGTGCACATTTGTTCATTATAATAAAAATATTTTTAAAAAGTACTACAACATGAACAACACAATATATGTCATATGACAAAGGGAATGAAATAGGAAAACAAGGGTATTTGCTTTGTGTATAAATACACAGATACTAATTACAAAGCAAGGAAGAAATATCCATGCCATTACAGTCCTCACTTCCTTGTGGATTGTTGCATGCAATAGAGATTGGTGCTACTCCCTTTTCTGCCCCTGATTCCTCAACCTATGAACGCTGGGTATGGGGAAAACAGCACCATATGTTGGACACTAATTCAGAACATACACAACCTTCTGGTGAACATTTCTCCATCACTTCAAGATACTTGCACCAAGTTGACAACATAATTGGGTTTTCAAAAGGCCATTCCACATTCTATCTATCCTGTTGCCACTGAATGTGAGGGCAATGTGGTAAGGCCAGGGAATTCTATGAGCTTGTGCCCATTCCCATTCTTCATTTGCTTTGAATGGGGTTCCTTTATCAGAAGCAATGTAGTGTGGCATTCCATGATGGTGGATAAGCCATTCTATACGTTCACATGTGGTAGTTTTTGCAGAAGAATGGCATGAAAGGAAGGCAAACCCATATGCAGAGTATATTTCTATTCCAGTTAGAACAAACTGCATCCCCTTCCATGATGGAAGTTCTCCAATATAATCGACCTGCCACCATGTAGCCAGATGATCACCTCAGGGAATTATTGCCGTATTGAGGGCTCATATTGGGTCTCTGCTGCTGACAAATTGGGCACTCAGCAGTTGCTGTAGCCAGGTCAGCCTTGCTGAGTGGGAGCCCATGTTGATAAGCCCATGCATAACTTCCATCCCAACCACCATGACCATTTTATTCGTGAGTCCATTGGGTAATGACAGGAGTTGCTGGTGAAAGAGGATGGCTGACATCCACAGAACAGGTCATCTTGTCCATTTGGTTATTAAAACCTTTCTCTGCTGAAGGTACCTTCTCAGGAACATTCAAAACGGACACAAATATTTTCATGTTTTCTGCCCACTCAGAAAGGTCTATCCACATATTTCTTCCCAAGACCTCTTTGTCACCAATCTTCCACTCTTGTTCCTTCCAAGTCCCTGATGATCCAGAAAAACCATCAGCAACAGCCCATGAGTTGGCATACAAGTGCACCTCCTGCAAGCTCTCCTTCCAAGCAAAACTGAACCAGGTGCACTGTTCAGTGTTCTGCCCACTTGGAGGATTTCTCCTCACCACTGTCATTCAGGGACATCCCAGAAAAGGGCTACAGTGCTGCAGCTGTCCACTTTCTGCTGGTACCTGTATATTGTGCAGAACCATCTGTAAACCAGGCTCAAGTTGTCTCTTCCTCAATCAACTGACTGTAAGGAACTCCCCAACAGGCCATAGCTCTGGTTGAGAAAGAGAAGGTAATGTCACAGAAGTGCACACCCTGAGCATTTAGGCCACTTCCTCATGTAAATTACTTCTGCCTTCAGGGCCTGTTCTGGCCCTATCTTGTATATACAATTTCCACTTTATGATGAAGTGCTGTTGTGCACACCCAAATTTATGGCATGGTTGGTCAGACATCACCCAGGTGATGATAGGCAACTTAGATCTCATGGTAACTTGGTTTCCCATGGTTCAGTTTTCATCTATACTAAGGCCCAGCAGCATGCCAAAAGCTGTTTCTCAAAAGGAGAATAGATATCTGCAGAAGATGTCAAGGCTTGACTACAAAATCCTAAGGGCTTATGTTGTGGTTCACCTGCCAAAGGCTCCAGACAGTATCTCTATTTGCCAGTGGCACTTCCAGTACCATTGGATCTGAAGGATCATATTGTTCAAGTGGCAGAGCATCTTGTACAGCAGCCTGGACCTGTTACAGTGTCTTCTTTTATTCAGGTCCCCATTCAAAATTAGCTGCTTTTCTGGTCATGCTGTAAATGGGCCAGAGTAGAACCCAAATGAGCAATATGTTGTCTCCAAAATCCAAAAAAATGAAAGAGGGCTTGTGCCTCTTTATTGGTTGTAGGACAGACGTGATGAAACAGTTTATCCTTCATTTTAGAAGGGATATCACTGAACACCTGGATATTTCAGAGGCACAAGTCCCCTCTATTTTGTTGGATCTATCTCTCATCCTCTGAAACAGAAAGCTCTTACCAATAAGCCTGGGGTAGTTGCTACTTATTGTTCATTGAGTCCAATCAATATATCATCAATATAATGGACCAGTGCAATGTCTTGTGGGAGGGAGAATTGATCAAGGGCCTTGCAGACAAGATTATGACATAGGGCTGGAGAGCTGCTATACCCTGAGGTAGGACAGTGAAAGTATATTCCTGACCTTGCCATCTGAAATCAAACTATTTCTGGTGGTTCTTGCTAATAGCTATTGAGAAAAAAGCATTTGCCAGATTAATAGGGGATGTTTTGATTTGCTCAAGCTATGCTACCACATCCAGGACAGCAGCTGCAATGTGAGTCTCCACCTGATTGAGTTTATGATCACCCACTGCCATCCTCCAAGACTCATCTGTTTGTCTATCTGTTCTTTGACATTCCATTCAGCTTTATCTGGATCTTTAGCTTAAGTTTTGTTTAACAGAGGAGAATTTTTCAGTTCTTGTTTCTTGCCCTGCTTGTGTGGTGCCTTCCCCCCGACACACACACTTAGGAGGGTCTACTTAGATATTATATACCCCAGCCAGATTTTCCCAGACCAAACTGGCCTCCTGTCAAGAGGGAAGAGTCACCTGCATCGGTTTTCCCTGAGGGTGAGACCCAACGGGTTGAAAGACTTTCCTGTGAAGTCTCTGGACTCTGTTTTTCTTTTTCTGCCCTGTGTGTGGCGCTTGTCTGCCTGCAGGTCCCACCAGCATAAGATGATGTGGTACCTTTAACTTTGGCAGACTCTCCCTGATGGGGGCATGGTGGAGACAGAGGAGAGGTTGTAGGCTGGTTTTAATGGCCAAGACCCATCTGTTTGATGCTATTGAAGAGATTGTTTTCCAAGTTTTTGGATTAGACATTCCAGAGACTGAACTTTGTTAGGAATATTTTCCATCAAGTTATTTGTTCATTTGTGTGGGAAATATTTTCATGTTCCTTTGTATGTTTTGTAATTTTTTGTTGATAACTGAATATTTTGAGTACTATGTTGTGGTAACTCTATTAGTCTAGTTTCCCTACTCTTCAGTCCAATAGAATAAGTACAATAACAAAAAAAGAAAAGAAAGACAAGTAGAAAAAAAAGAAGAGAAAAAGAGAAAGGGACAAAGAAAATGTCATGCAAAAAGTCCACAATTAAAAAAAAAATAAAAATGAAGGTGCACTCCCTCTCCAAGTCTCATATCTTGATGGGAGCCTGGAAGCTGTTTCTCTTAAAAATTAAAACTAGACCAGTGACTCTGCTCATGCTGCAGGTAGTTGCTACTCTCAACAAAACAGAAGGAAAAAAACTAACAAACAAGAACAGAAAAAAGAAATGTATTGATTCCCTATGCCCCTGTAGATTCTGGTGTAAGACCAGATACCGCTGCTGCAGAGAACTCCAAAACCAAGGAATCTTCTCTAGGCCGTCAGACATGTTCCAGAACAAACAACACAAGTACAAGATAGGAAAAAAAGTAGTTAAAAGAAAGAAAAGTTGTTAGCATGATGCTAGAAGCTGCTACTACCAAAAGGGTTGAAACTAGGATCTGCTCTGACCCAGGGATCTGTCAAGTCAGGAATACCCACACATAGAAGAAAGCAAGCAAACAGTCAAAGAAGGTGCAATCCCTCTGTAGGTCCTGGTTTATGCTGGTGGGAGGTCTGTAGCTGCTGGTGCTGAGTGTGCCAAAATTCAGGCCAACTTCTGGTCTGTTCCCTCAGGGATCACTCAGCAGACTTACAAATGGTGATCTCTCAGCAGCCTCTTACTTCCTACAGCCATACTGTAACTGCTATAGATTTCCATTTTATTTCCAAGGTTACCAGATAGTTAATCACGATCTAATTTCAAGGTTGTTTATTATTCTAATGGAAGGAGAATTTGCAAAACTTCCTAACTCATATTGTATGGATTATTATTAAATTATTTAAGTTGAAATATGATATATATATATATGATAAATGTAATTTACACATACATAGTGTGTATGTATGCATGTGTGCATTTTATTTCCATGAACTTTGTTGAGATTGCTTAGAAATTTTATTGCCTATACTTTTAGCTTAACTTTTTCCCCTACACTTTCATTTGTTTCCCCCCCTTTATGCCTTTTAGGTTATTGATTGATATTTGATTACTTATCATCCACCTCTAGTGAGATTTAACTTATGCTTTTTATTAATATTCTTTGAAATGCCAAATTTGTAGATATGCTTAAACTTATTTTGCCTTCACTCCAACTTACATAAAGAAATAAGAGCATTTATTTCTTTTTGCATCATTCTTTGTGCTCTAATTAAATCATTAATGCTGATAAACCTCTTGGATTTTATTCTTTTCCATTTAAGAGATGTTTTTAATAGTTAAGTCTTTCAGTATATTTATTAAATACTTCATATTATTTGTTCCTTTCAGGTCAGGCTCATTTTTATTCTGACAGAAGCATGAATTTCATTAGTAACTAAGGAATTCTGTAAATATATATTTTATGAATCCAAGGATAATTTGAAAATTGTGACTTCATCTTCTCTCTAATATGTTAAGTGGGTATTTGATCCCAGTTATGTCCTTATAAATTATTGACCATACTGGAACATTTCACTGCATTTAACATTGCTAATAAGAAATTCAACTAAATCTGGATGTATTTTTTTAAGGCAACATCTGACAGTCCCCACTTTGGCACTGGTGTTTTCACACATTTTCTTTGCACACAGTGGTATGTGTTTTCTGAATGTGTGTGCATATGCACAAATGTTTATTAACTTTTCCTGCTTGACATTTATGTAGTTTACCTATTTCTGTATGCAAGCTACATCAATACCTAGTGGCATAAGACAACAATTCTATTACCCATGATTCTTGGAGTCAGGTAACAGACTAGAGATATGGCAATTTCTGTTAAATGTAATGTTTAATGGAACAGCCAGGATATCCTGGAGAATACATGAGATCACTCGAAAGTCTGATGTCTTTGATAGGATGGATGGAAGAACAAATTTCTGGGTAATGGACAGACTTCAATGTCTGGCCAGCAGGATGGCTGGACTTTATGCATTGTCCCATGGCTGAAAGAGGGAGGAAATAGAGCATGCCAGGCCAGAACATTGGACCCAGAACTGACACTATTTTTCTTCTGTTGTACTGTTTTGGTCAAAGCAAGTCACCAGAATTAGAGGAAGAAAAGTAAACTTCTTGATGATGTAGCTGCTTATATGCAGGATAATAGGTCTAACTGTTAAGCAGAAACCTTTGCAGGCACCACATCACAGCACATGCTGGGCCCTTCCTTATGCTCTCAAAATAATTTTTCTGTCTAATTTTATTCTTCTTTCATCTGTATTCTGTTATGCTGGTACCTGTTTTAGAATGATGCTGTATCATCAGAATCAATTCACCATTTTAAGTTTCTTCTACACTGTATATGCTTTTTAATGCATTAAAATTTTAGCTCCATATGTGGCTTACAGTTGTTTCTGTTCTGCAACTCAGTCTATCTATTAACTTTTTTGTTTCCTTTTTGAATGTTAACTTTTAATCAAAGTGTACATTCATATAGTTTAAATGAGTAAATGAATCCACAATTCTTTATCAAAAATCAGAATCTCCATTCCCCTCATCCTATGTACTTCTCCCACAGTAAACCAATTTTAGAGACTGCCATTTCTGTTTTCTTGACTCAGTCACCTCTACCTTAGTCCCATCTGATATCTGTCCCACTCCAACCTGAGTGCAAGGATCTCCACTTTTTGTCTCCTGTTTATAGAGGTGATGACTTCATTAACTTTTGTACTTTGGATCATATTTTGATCATAAATTTCATATTTTCTGTTGCATGTTTTCCAGCAAACAACAATAACAATAAGAGTGGCCTCTGGAATAGCCTCTTAAGTCTATTTGAAATCTTGCAGCCACTGATACCTTATTTTGTTACTTTTCCTCCTCTTGGTCAGGAAGGCACTGTCAGTCCCACAATGCTGGGCCAGGCTTATCTCTGGGAGTCATATCCCATGTTGTCAGAGAGATATCACTCCTGGATGTCAGATTCCATGTCAGAGGAAGAGTAATGATTTTACTTGCAGAATTTGGCTGAAGAGAAATAGAGGCCACATTTCAGCCACAAAAGACATCCTCTGGAAGTAATTCCTAGGCATAACTCTAAGTAGGCTTAGTTTCTCCACTGCATAAATAAGCCCCACAAGAGTAAGCCTCAAGTTCAAGAGTTTGGCCTATTGAATTAGTAATCTCTATTATTTAAGACAGCATCAGGTATTTCCCCTGTGGTAAAGTTTAATAGTACCATATTTTTTCTCCCATCCCTTAAGGACTTTGCCAATACTTTTCACTTATCTGCTGAACATATGCTGGGATGTATCTGAACATTATATTAAGCTACACAGAATTAAAAGCCCTCATTTCCATTTTGGGCTTCATGTGTTTGGGCTGTTTAAGTGAGCTGTCTAGGCAGATTGTGTGAGACTATGTAGTACAGAAAATTTAGGTTTTGGATGAAATAAAACTCTCATCCTTTGATTTCATAAAGTAGGTGAAGTTCTAAAGGACAATGCCCTCCTTACCCCTGTATTCTGATTTACCTTAGTCCCTACCAAATCAGTTTCATTCTTATTTCTAATTGATGCCTGATCTCTTTTTCAATCTCCTTTACAGTTGCTATATGTGGCAATGTTGACTCTCATATTCACAGAATTCCTACTCTGAGTCTGAGGAGTCACACAGGTATCCAAAGTTATAGGGCTGTTAATTATTTTTGGCTATTTATTTTTTAAAGGAATTTTAACAATTAACGTTCATTTACATAATGCCTACTTGAATCATCTTCAAGGAGATGAAGAATTTTTCCTCTATGTAATAACTTCAATATGCTCATATGCTAATGCATATTCTTCATTCTCCTTTCTGAAAATGTATGAACTCTCTTGTGAGTGTGATGTCAATTATATTTCCTTCCAGCTATCTTTATAATTCTAGTCATCAATGGCCTACTTTAATGTTGTACAGCAGGGTGCTGTATTGGCTATCTTTCAATCATCTTTTCTCTAACTTCTAGTGAATTTTCATGGAAGGGAAATCCTGAAGTATCTGCTTACTCTTTTTTCTTAAATGATTTGCTTTGGATGAGCCTACAATCTATGTAGATAAAAATAAAAATATACTTCAAATGTCACCAATCTCAAATTCTGTTTATACTTTTAGAGTAAACATTCCTTTTCTTTGATTTAATTATTTTTATAAGCAAATGTTACAGAGAATTAAAAATGATGAACTGAGAATTTAAATACTCTTTGGTCTGCTGTACAAATCCATTCTTTTTGCAAACTCCATTTCATTGTACTATTATATATACAATTCAAAAATTCTTATTTTGTCATGTTCAAAGGTTAAATTTACCATTTCTAACCTATTATTCTATTTGCAGTGAACACTTCAATTAAAATATCTGTCTATATGTAATTGTACTCTTCCTTCTGATTTGGCTTGTGGTAGAAACATTTGGGTCACACACACTTTCTTTTCCTTTTCCCCAGAACTTCCAGGAAAAGTGTAAACTAATTGAATAATTATTTAAAGGAAATAAAAAAAATTCTCATATTGCTCTCTACCTGATCCTTCTTCCCTTTTCCTTGTTTCTATGCTATCTTCCACCTCTAAATGTCTCCACTCTCATTCACTTAATTTATTTCATCATGGCTCCTTAGTTACCTGACCTTTTGTAGTATGCACATTTAAGACCTCACCTTTTGTTAGAGAATTGCTAATAATTCAATCCATGTTTACTAAAGTCCTATCCTAAGCTAGGCAATGTGAATACAACAAGGAATAAAACAAGAAGAGCTCTTGTCTTCAAGACATTACCTTCTCATTGATCAAATATTACCTGAAGTGAAGAGGCCTCTCACTGAGAAAATGTAGTTAGAGTTGTTAATTTATATTTCACTTCATTATGAGATACAGGAGTAGTGTTCAGAATGCAGTGCTGAGATGTAAAGAGTTAAAGTCATAAGATAATTTCAGAATCAGATGGAATATGATTTCCTAATGCAGTATAAGGAAAATATTTTATGAAAGTGATGACTGGGATATCAGAGAGGGTCCTTAGAAAATTTTGTTATGTTTGAAAGAGACTACAGAATTCTAAAGATATAGAAATATTAGTAAAATTAAAATCAATACATGTTATAAATTTCATACTAGTATTATAGATAGGTTTAATTTTACTAAAAATAGAAGTTCATTATTTTGTTGCCCAGTAGAGATTTTCTTAAAGCCTTAAGTCATCATTAGCTGATTCAATAAACTTTGATTTTTACTACTGTATCAGCAATTGTACATTGGTACATAATTCATTTGATAATATCTGTTATCTATAACTTGTCTAGAGAGTCTTGATGTCACATCCAGTGTATTCTTTCTCTTTTCATTCTTGGATTTTAGTGCCTGAAACATGAAATGTACTTAGAAGGTGAATTAATGAATAATAGTGAAAACTTGTAGTTTGAACTTACATATTATATTACTAAATCATGAGAAACCAAAGCACTTCTAGATTTATACAGAATTGTCAGTCTAGATGATTAAAGAAATTCAAATACTATAATTTAGTGACAATATTTAAATTCAAGCCAAGATAAAATTTAATAGAAATAAAGCAAGAGAAAAACCCATATCAGAAATCACTGACTCAAGGTGATACAAGGTTCTTAAAAGTGAATTATCATATATTTACAATTCTTACAAAAGAATTTATTTTAATTGAGAGAGTCTTTCATATGACATAAGCTGTGGGAGAGGTATGGTCCTATCTGTCTTGTTCCTGCTCATTTCTGGCAGGAACCATGAAATGGTACCTGGTAACCATGGTAAAAACCATGGTAAGAATTATGATGAAAATTATAGGTTTTTAAGGTCTATTTTATGACCTTGTACATATAGCCATCCCTCAGAATCATTCAGCCTATTGACATTTTCATTTTCCTCATTGTGTGGTTGGATGAGTGAATTGATAAAACTGATAATGGACCCTGGAGTATGCATTTGAGTAGAAGGCCAATAGCTGAAGTGGCAATTTCTTAGTTCTTAGAGGCATAGGAGCTTATTATATATCACTAGTGAATGAAATGATATTAGAACATAGAGTAAGGCTTCCAAGGCACTTCAATATTTTTCCCATAGAGGAACACTTGTTTGTATAGTTTAGAGGGAGGGAAAACATTTGAAAGCAATGCAGATATCTAAATATCAAACCTTTAACTAAACCTTTCTTTTATTGGCAGATTGTTAAGGAGACTTATCAGTTTTCATTTCATTGCCTTTCAACTCCAAACATATCCCTCAATATAAGGTGTATAATGAAAAACAGAATCCTTTTACCATTTATTTAATTGAACAAAATGATGTGTTTTCTACATAGAGGGCATTGTGGACCTGGGCATTGATGAGAGGTACCTAATAGTGAAAAAATACTGAATACTGAGTCAAAGTTGGGAAAAGTATTTTTGAAGACTCTTCCTATTTTTGCCAATAAAGAGACCTCAGTAGAAACATCCAAATCAGATGTCTGCTTTGAGCTCCATTTTTAAAGGTCTTTGAATGTAGGGTTTGTATAAGATCATGAACAGCCAGAGTTCTTGAATCATTGACTACAATGCTCCTAGACACTAAGGAACAAATATCATTGGGAGGTCAGCTTTATTTCATGGGCTTTTTCAGGTAAAGACTTTACAATTGTCTGTGACTATTCTGAACAGCCATACATAGATATTTGTCCAGAAGCCAGATTTCTCAAATTGTCCTCACAAGAACAAACATATTCTGGATATGGATTGCTTTCACCACTTGTATTGCTTCTGCCATTATCTCCAACTGTGGACTCATAAAAAGTTTATCTCACAATCATGACTTGTTGACAGTATTGCAAATGATCAAAGAACATATTTCTGAGCAAAGGAAGTGGAGCCATGGGCTCACATTTATTAAATAAGCTTGCCATATCATATTCCTCTTAACCAAGAAGTGTCTTGCCTAATTGAAAGGTGGGGTAGCTTATTAATGATTCAGTTACAGCACCAATTGGGAAACAATAGCTGAAAGGATGCGTTTCTATCACACATGATGTAGTTTATGCTTTGAATCAGAGACATATTTAGTTTGGTTTTGTCTGAGGCCAGAATGCATGACTACAGAGATAGAAGGAGCAGTGGATCCTCTTACTATAATACCTAATAACCTTACTGCAGATTTGGACTTCTTTTCCAAGAATATTTGATCTTTGCTTGTTTTGAGATCAGAGTCCCCAAGAGATAAGTATTATCACTAGGAAACTCAGTTCTGGTTGCACTGAATGGTAGACTACTTTTATCTGGCCTATTTGTACTCCTTAATTGACTGAACTAACAGACAAAGCGGATTTAATCAACTGAGTGGGGTGATTGTTACTTATTACTGAGGAGAAATCTGGTTGCTGCTACACAATAAAGGGAAGGTAAACTATGTGTTATACACAGGGGATTCTCTGTAGCACCACAACATTTTCAAGTCAATAATAAAGTTAAATCAGGAACTAAATAAAGTGGAAAATTCTGAATGATTGAGAACTAAGGCCCTTTGAGACTGAGATTTAGGGTCAGTTCATCAGGTAAAGAACACAGAGCAGCTGAGGTTTCTGGATTATTATTATATTAACAATATTATTACAAATAGTAACAAATTTTGGAGGACATTTATATGGCAGAGAGTCTTGATGTAGAGTGCCAGATAATGAGCAGGTGAAATATGGCATCCATATTGGAGTGGTCAGATAAGTCCATAAGTGTTGAGATGAATATCCATGAAAGAGAAAGTGAGAATGATTGCAGTTTGGTTTATTGAGAGAATGATTGTATAGAGAGGGATTGATAAATTAAGTAAATATATTAAATATAATGAGATTAAAATTTCTCAATGTTGAACATGGAAGTCATTAGTATGGAAAGAGTGAAAAATAGAATGAAATATATGGCTTTGGAATGTAATTAAGGTATGAGGTGTGATCTCATGACTTTTGATATATACATAGAGATATATAACTGTAATATAAATATATGTGTATATATATATATGAAAATGCATATTGTTGTATATATGTCTCACATGCCATCTGTACATATGCTTATAGTGGAATATGACTCTGCATACAAAAAGAGTGAATAAGTCAATGATAGTAAAATTAATACATGATTACAATGTATATATGATGAAGAATGAATTGTTAATATAGGATTGTGGCACCTCCATACAAAATACTTATTAATTACAAAAGGAAAACGAGATTCTTTACTGGGGAGTAATTAAGCTGATACCTCCTTAATCAAATGGGCAAAGTTAACATTTCCATTACTAGGACAGATAAAAATTAAGCAGCAACTGATAAGATGGAATATGAATATCAGTAAAGTATGATTTCTGTGACATTCTTGCCACAAACTCATAATTAAAGTCTAGTCATAAGTTAACATTAGACAAAACCAAATTGAAAGACATTCTACAACATACTTCAAAAATAACAAATTTTGTGAAAGACAAAGACATACTGAAGAAATTGCAAAGGAAATGACACTAAAGAGACATCACAAACAAAGGCAATGAATTATGCTATTCATGAGAATTTTGTTATATCAATGTCACTAATGGAATATTTGGCAAAATTTGAAGAGTTTTTGAGGAATGGTAGTCTTATCATGGCTAATTTCCTGTTTTGGGAAGTTATATTTGTTTATATAAGAGAAACAAATTTTTTCTTGTAGGAAAGCCACCGAAGTATTAGGTAGTGATAGGTCAAACTCTCAAATGGTTCAGAAGAAAAAGAAAATTCTTTTTATAACAATGTACATTTACAATGAGGTTAAGGTTCTAAAATTATGTTAAAATATAATGCATATATCAAAATATAACTATATACATGTTTAATATTTTTATTGAAAAAATCTTCACACACATACAGTCCATACATGGTGTGCAATTAATGGCTCACAGTATCATTACATAGCTTTGTAGTTATCATCATGATCATTTTAAAAACATTTGCACCACTCCAGAGATAGAAAAATAAAAGAAAAAAGAAAAATTGATATATTCCATACCCCTTACCCCTCCTTCTCAACCTCTAGTAATTCCATCTACCCAATCTTTTACCCTTTACTCCCTCTATTATTTATTTATTTTTGTCCTTATTTTTTTACTCATATATCTGTACCCTGGATAAAAGAAGCATCAGAAACAAGGTTTTTAAAATCACAGTCACATTGTAGTAGTTAAATCATTATAAAATCATCTTCAAGAACCAAGACCACTGGAGGACAACTCAACAGTTTCATGTTCTTCCTTCAATTCACTCCAATATACCATAAACTAGAAAGGAATATCTATATAATGCATAAGAATAAGTTCTTGGCTAACCTCTCAACTTTGATTGATATCTCTGAGCCACTGAAACTTTATTTTGCCACATTTGTCTCTTCCCTTTGATCAAGAAGCCTTTCTGTATACCAAGTTCCCAACTTGGTATGGGAACCAAGTTGCCAGTTCCTAACTCATCCTGGGAGTTCTGTCCCACATTGCCAAGGACATTTACACCCCTGGGAGTAATGTCCCACATAGCAGGGAGAGAAACGTATTCACCTGCTGAGTTGGCTTAGAGAGAAAGGTCATATGTGAGCAACAAAAGAGGTTCTGTAGGAGTGATACTTAATGATAATTTTAAGTAGGCTTAGCTTCTCCTTTATAGGAATAATTTTAATAGCAACAAACCCTGAAATCAAAGGCTCCACTTATTGATTTGGCTGCCCCAAGAATAGCAGGAATTCCCCAGATGGGAAAGGTAAATATTTCCTCCTTTCTCCCTAGTCCCCCAGTGGGAATTTGCAAATATTTTTTATTCACTGCTCAAATTACTCTGGGATATATCAAGGTATCACAGTAACCTGGTCAAACCAAAAGCTCACACCCTATCCAAGATTCCATGTACTTATGATATTCAACTAAACTGATCATAGAAACTAAATTAAGTAATATATACCCCAAATACGAATTTTGCACCAAATAAACCTTTCTCCCTTTAGTCTCAGAAAGAAGTTGAAACTTTAAAATATGGACCATATCATCTTTATTGTATTCTGATTTACTTAGTCTTATTCAGATCAGCTCTATTCCTATCTATAGTCAAAGTCTGATCACTTTTTCAACTTTTTAAACAATTGTTATTGGGGTAATTCTAATTTTCATTGGTTCAGAGGTCTAAATCTGGGTCTCAAATGTCACATAAATATCCAGTGATTCTGGAAATGACCAGGTTTTATATAAACAGCTCAGTATCTTTGAATAACTGTTACAATTCCTGAATATATGTGACTGTTGTAAGAGCTTACAATCTAGGACCCTTTACAGTAGGCCCCAATATGGTAACCCAGTAGGCTCTTGACTTCAATTCACTGAAGTCATACATTATTGTTAGTCCATATGAATGAGGCATGAGAGTATTTGTCTTTGTTTATGCCATTTTCATTCAACATACAGTCCTATAATTTCATTCACATATTTGCATGCCTCACAACTTCAATTCTTTCTTGTGGCCCCTCAGTAGTCCATTGTATATATACAACACAGTTCCCAGATCATTCCCTCAGTCTTTTTATCCTTAGGCTACCTGCATTCACTGTGAATCTCCAACACTGCCGCCATAAACACCAATGTGCAAATATCTGTTCATGCATCTGCTCTCATTTCCTCCGGGTATATACCTAGCAACTGGTTTGAAAGATCTTATGGCAAACCCACCCCTAGCTTCCTGTAGAACCACCATGCTGCCCTCCAAAGGGGCTGCACTTCTCAGCTTCCCTACAAACAGTGAATAGGTATATCTCTTTCTCCACATTTCCCCTAGCACTTGTTTCTCTCTACTCATTTTCAAACAGTTATATTCATACATCATACATCCAACATATATAAGTAGACATGACTTCACCACCGTCATCTATATGAAGACATTTCCTTTCTTCCACAAAGAATCCATACCCCTACCTTATAACCCCAGCTTGTTGACATTTAGTTTTGGCATTATGCCTTTGTTACATTCAGTGGAAGCATATTACGATGTTACTGTTGACCATAGGGCTTAGCTTGCATTGATTGTACTTTTTCCTATGAACCATCCATTTTCAACAACCTAAGCAATGTGGAAATTCATTTGCTTTCCTTCATGCAAAAACTTTTTTTATGTTTGTAAATTTAATCACCATCATTTTCCATTCTAGGCATTCCTAGATTTTATGAACTCAGTCTTTATCCTCTCACTTTTCTTCTGCTTTCAAACATATCCCTAGCCCTTCTCCCTCAAACATACACATTCACCTTCATTCAGTGTTCTTATATTATTGTGCTATGATAAGATATTATTGTGTTATCCATTTCTGAATTTTTACAATTAGTCCTGTTTCACAACCTGCATTCCTTCAGAACCAAATTCCCATTCTTTACCTTTTTTCTATCTCCCAAAACGTGTGTTCTTAACTTTAACTCTCAAAGTTCACTCATCAATGCTAGTTCATATTAGTGAGACCATACACTATTTGTCCTTTTCTTTCTGGCTAATTTAGCTCAGCATAATTCCCTCAGCATAACATTGTTACATGCTTAATGACTTTACTGTGAATTGCATATGTGTAATATTCCATCTTTTGTATATACTACAGCTTTTATAGCCATTTATCCATTGATGGACATTTGGGCTCTTTCTATCTCTTCACAAACATAAATAATGCTGCTATAAACATCATTGTGAAAATGTTCATTTGTGTCCTTGCTTTCAGTTCCTTTGAATGTATAACTAATAATGGGATTGCTGGATCAAATGGCAACTCTATACTTAGCTTCCTGAGGAACTGCCAAACTGCCCTCCAGGGTGGTTACACCATTTTACATTCCCACTAACCATGGATAAGTGTGCCTCTTGCTCAACATCCTCTCTAGAACTTGTCATTTTCAGTTTTTTTTAGATAATGGCCATTCAAGTAGGTGTGAGATGATAATCTCATTGGAGTTTTGATTTGCATTTCCTTAATAGCTAGTGAAGTTGATTATCTTTTCATATGCCTTTTTGCCATTTGTATTTCCTCTTCTGAGAAGTGTTTGCACATGCCTTTTGCATATTTTTTAATTAGGTTGTTTCACTTTTTTTGAGTTGAAGAATTTGCACATATATCCTGAACTCTAAACCCTTATCTGACAGGTAGTTTCGAAATATTGTCCTGCATCACCTAAGATGCTTTTTTTTTTTACTTACCAGGCAAAGTTCTTTAAGTACAAAAGGGTTTAATATTAAGGAGATTCCATTTATTTATTTCTTTTTGTTTGTTTGTGCTTTGGGTGTAAGGTCTAGGAAAGGTTTAATATTGAGGCGATCCCATTTATCTATTTCTTTTTTGTTTTGCTTTGTTTGCATTGGGTGTAAGGTTTAGGAAGCCACCTCCTATTACAAAATTTATAAGATATTTTCCTACATTTTCATCTAAAAATTTTATGGCTTTAGCTTTAATCTGTAGGTCTTTGATCCATATTGAGTTGATTTTATAGGGGATGAGATATGGATCCTCTTTCATTCTTTTGTATATGGATATCCAGTTCTCCAAACACCTTTTATTGAGGAGGCTGCTCTGTCTCAACCATTCATTGAAGAGTTGGGTTGGCTTGACCACTTTATCAAAGATCAATTGTCCATAGATGGAGAGGGTCTATTTCTGAAGACTGAATTTGATTCCATTGGTGAGTATATCTTTCATTATGGCTGTACCAAACTGTTTTGACAACTGTATCTTTGTAATATGATTTAAAGTCCAGTAGTGTGAGACTTCCCACTTCATTTTTTATTCTCAAGATATTTTAATGATTCAGTGCACCCTTCAAAATAAATTTCATTACTGGCTTTCCAATTTTGGCAAAGTAAGTTCTTGGGCTTTTAATTGGCATTGCACTGAATCTATAAATGAATTTGTGTAAACCTGATATCTAAGCTATATTTAGTATTCCAATCTATGAACACAGTATGCTCTTCCATTTATTTAGGTCTTCCATGATTTCCTTTAGCAATTTCTTGTGGTTTTTTATGTATAGATCTTTTGTATCTGTGCCAGTTTGAATATGTTGTGTACCCAGAAAGCCAGGTTCTATTAATTCTCATTCAATATGGTTGTCTGGGAGCTTTTTGATTATTTCCTTGGAGATGTGACCCACACAATTGTGGGTGGTAACTTTTGATTAGATGGTTTCCATGGAGATGCCTCCTCTAATTCAACGTGAGGTTGCTTACTGGAGCTCTTTGAGAGGGAACCATTTTGAAAAAGCTCTAGAGCCCATGCAGCCAGAGACCTTTGGAAATGAAGAAGGAAAAATGCCCCTGGGGAAGCTTCATGAAACAAGAAGTCAGGAGTGAAAGCTTACAGACTTCATCCTTTGCCTTTTCAGCCAAGAGAGAAAACCTGAACTACATCAGCCTATTGTGAATGAATGTAACTTCTTGTTGGTGCCTTAATTTGGCTGGCTTCATCCAGAAGTAGACAAGGATTCAAGTGCAAGATGGTTATTTGGGAGGTGATCCTAGGGAATAGTGGAGTGAGGAAGTGAGGCAGGGAAGGCAAGGAAACCAAGAGAGAATGTGTTTGTGAGCAGGTTGCCAGTATAGGCTAGTGGGACTCAGTCTTGCTGGGGATGTCAGGGTGGGGGTATAGAGTGTGGAATGCTGTAGACCATTCCTCAAAGATGTCCCATCCAAGGGATGGAAGCTGGAATATTAGCCTTGCATTTCCAATCCATTATGGTGGCGGGCCACTTCCTGGAGCATCAGCTCCCCTGCATGTGGCTTGCCCCATGTATGGACCTAGCAGCCAGAGAAAGCCTCAGGCAGAGAAAGTCATATAAACTCAGTAGGAAGCTGCCAGCATGCTCAGGGCAATGGGTGTTGAGAGGATATGGATGGGTCACCAAAGGCATCTGCCAGAATCTCCTCTAGGAGGGTCCCATTAGACCTTACATCAGGGCCCCCCCCTTTTTTTTTTTTTTTTTACCAATTACACACCAATTGCTTTTTCAAATAAGAAAACTATCAAATTTTAAGCATAATATTTGTCCTCAGCAAAATAAAATACAGTGAAATAAAACAAGTTCAAACAGTACGGCAATGCCCACAATCAAACAAAGGTCACCCTCCCTCTTTTCCACCCCTTTGTTGCTCTATCACATTCTGCAGAGGGATTCACCTTCTCAGTGGTTTCTGTTTTAAGCTATTGGCTATAACCATCTGTCTAAATAATTTAATGAGACCGGAGGTCCTTATTGTCCAAGGATAATTGGCACTGGTAACAAGCCACTTACTGTGAATACATTTAACACAGAGATCAGCATTTCATAGTAAATGTTGACCAGGAGATTATCATGAAAATTGAAACCAAAAATTATAAAAATAAATGCAATTTTTATTTAATAAAGCTTACATTATCATGGCAACTACACACTAATTCTTAGAAAGAGTAAAGTAAAAATTAAGCATTTGAAGGGCTTGGGGAGTCATTTTTCAGACAAAATTTTACAATAGCCAGTTCTGACATCTTTTATTTCATATTTGACTTTCACAGCTCAGTCGTAGAATAGTCATTTTCACAAGAGTGCTTGGAAAATCTCTTCAGAGCTTACATAAAACCCATTTCCTTAAAGATCAATCATCTGATTGAATGAATTAATGTGATAGGTAGAGATAACCACAAACATCAAGAAGAAATGGAAGTCTTAGTGGGAATTAATGTTATCAATGTTCATGTAATTAGGGAATATATGCATATTTTGACAACATCTGAGTTATCAGGTCTCTTATAACTATAGGGACTTGCATATTTTAGATAACATTCAGGGACCACCATACCTTCATTTCTTAATTTATTAACTCTAGACAGTATCTACTGATATTTCCACCATGAATAATGAGGAGAACCTTCTGCCCTTAAACTATCTGCCACACTTTCTGTATATATACCCCTTGATTTTTGTTATATAATCTTTTAGTCCTTCTAGGTTTGCCTTTATATTTGTAAATAAACTTCTTCTTCTTCTTCTTTTTTTTTTTACATAGGCAGGCACCAGGAATCGAACGCATGTCCTCTGGCATGGCAGGTGAGCATTCTTGCCTGCTGAGCCACCGTGGCCTGCCCAAACTTCTATTTCTTGATCCAGAAATATTAAACAGCATCAATTGAGTCTGCCACTGAGAATCACTGACTTGGAGCATCAGCACAGCATTTGTAGTAGACCAAAGAGCAAGATGACAAGTGTAAGAAGCCAAGGCTACCTGCTGACCAAAGACAGGCTATGTAATCTGCAGGGAAGACACCAGTGTGTTTTAGAAATGAAAGTCATGAGCTTCAAGATGGTTAAAACTGAATTTAGTTTTAGATCTGAAACTAGATCTGAATTTAGTCTAGATCCCCAGACCTGGTCTACTTTCAGTTCCCTGGGAAACTGATGCAACTCACTCTGCCAAAAACATACAGCATGTGCATCAGAGAAAAACATCTTTGATTTAACAACTAGGCTCCTATTAAAAAATAGGAGCCATGGAGGGAAAACTACCTAATTCATTCTATGAAGGCAACATCACCCTCATACCAAAACCAGGCAAAGATATTACAAAAAAAGAAAACTACAGACCAATCTCTCTAATGAATACAGATGCAAAAATCCTCAATAAAATTCTAGCAAATCGTATCCAACAGCACATTAAAAGAATTATACATCATGACCAAGTAGGATTCATCCCAGGTATGCAAGGATGGTTCAACATAAGAAAATCAATTAATGTAATACACCATATCAACAAATCAAAGCAGAAAAATCACATGATCATCTCAATTGATGCAGAGAAGGCATTCGACAAGATTCAACATCCTTTCCTGTTGAAAACACTTCAAAAGATAGGAATACAAGGGAACTTCCTTAAAATGATAGAGGGAATATATGAAAAACCCACAGCTAATATCATCCTCAATGGGGAAAAATTGAAAACTTTCCCCCTAAGATCAGGAACAAGACAAGGATGTCCACTATCACCACTATTATTCAACATTGTGTTGGAGGTTCTAGCCAGAGCAATTAGACAAGAAAAAGAAATACAAGGCATCAAAATTGGAAAGGAAGAAGTAAAACTATCACTGTTTGCAGACGATATGATACTATACGTCGAAAACCCGGAAAAATCCACAACAAAACTACTAGAGCTAATAAATGAGTACAGCAAAGTAGCAGGTTACAAGATCAACATTAAAAAATCTGTAGCATTTCTATACACTAGTAATGAACAAGCTGAGGGGGAAATCAAGAAACGAATCCCATTTACAATTGCAACTAAAAGAATAAAATACCTAGGAATAAATTTAACTAAAGAGACAAAAAACCTATATAAAGAAAACTACAAAAAACTGCTAAAAGAAATCACAGAAGACCTAAATAGATGGAAGGGCATACCGTGTTCATGGATTGGAAGACTAAATATAGTTAAGATGTCAATCCTACCTAAATTGATTTACAGATTCAATGCAATACCAATCAAAATCCCAACAACTTATTTTTCAGAAATAGAAAAACCAATAAGCAAATTTATCTGGAAGGGCAGGGTGCCCCGAATTGCTAAAAACATCTTGAGGAAAAAAAACGAAGCTGGAGGTCTCGCGCTGCCTGACTTTAAGGCATATTATGAAGCCACAGTGGTCAAAACAGCATGGTATTGGCATAAAGATAGATATATCGACCAATGGAATCGAATAGAGTGCTCAGATATAGACCCTCTCATCTATGGACATTTGATCTTTGATAAGGCAGTCAAGCCAACTCACCTGGGACAGAGCAGTCTCTTCAATAAATGGTGCCTAGAGAACTGGATATCCATATGCAAAAGAATGAAAGAAGACCCATCTCTCACACCCTATACAAAAGTTAACTCAAAATGGATCAAAGATCTAAACATTAGGTCTAAGACCATAAAACAGTTAGAGGAAAATGTTGGGAGATATCTTATGGATCTTACAACTGGAGGCGGTTTTATGGACCTTAAACCTAAAGCAAGAGCACTGAAGAAGGAAATAAATAAATGGGAACTCCTCAAAATTAAACACTTTTGTGCATCAAAGAACTTCACCAAGAAAGTAGAAAGACAGCCTTCACAATGGGAGACAATATTTGGAAATGATATATCAGATAAAGGTCTAGTATCCAGAATTTATAAAGAGATTGTTCATCTCAACAACAAAAAGACAGCCAACCCAATTACAAAATGGGAAAAAGACTTGAACAGACACCTCTCAGAAGAGGAAATACGGATGGCCAAGAGGCACATGAAGAGATGCTCAATGTCCCTGGCCATTAGAGAAATGCAAATCAAAACCACAATGAGATATCATCTCACACCCACCAGAATGGCCATTATCAACAAAACAGAAAATGACAAGTGCTGGAGAGGATGCGGAGAAAGAGGCACACTTATCCACTGTTGGTGGGAATGTCAAAGGGTGCAACCACTGTGGAAGGCAGTTTGGCGGTTCCTCAAAAAGCTGAATATAGAACTGCCATACGACCCAGCAATACCATTGCTAGGTATCTACTCAAAGGACTTAAGGGCAAAGACACAAACGGACATTTGCACACCAATGTTTATAGCAGCATTATTTACAATTGCAAAGAGATGGAAACAGCCAAAATCTCCATCAACAGAAGAGTGGCTAAACAAACTGTGGTATATACATACGATGGAATATTATGCAGCTTTAAGACAAGATAAACTTATGAACCATGTAATAACATGGATGGACCTAGAGAATATTATGCTGAGTGAATCCAGCCAAAAACTAAAGGACAAATACTGTATGGTCCCACTGATGTGAACGGACATTCGAGAATAAACTTGAAATATGTCATTGGTAACAGAGTTCAGCAGGAGTTAGAAACAGGGTAAGACAATGGGTAATTGAAGCTGAAGGGATACAGACTGTGCAACAGGACTAGATACAAAAACTCAAAAATGGACAGCACAATAATACCTAATTGTAAAGTAATCATGTTAAAACACTGAATGAAGCTGCATCTGAGCTATAGGTTTTTGTTTTGTTTTGTGTTGTTTTGTTTTGATTTTACTATTATTACTTTTATTTTTTTCTCTATATTAACATTCTATATCTTTTTCAGTTATGTTGCTAGTTCTTCTAAACCAATGCAAATGTACTAAGAAATGATGATCATGCATCTATGTGATGATGTTAAGAATTAATGATTGCATGTGTAGAATGGTATGATCTCTAAATGTTGGGTTAATTTCTTTTTTTCCGTTAATTAAAAAAAAAAAAAAAAGAGAAGGGATAATTGGAGATGAAGGGATACAGACTGTACAACGGGACTGGATATAAAAACTCAGAAATGGACAGCACAATACTACCCAATTGTAATGCAATTATGTTAAAACACTGAATGAAGCTGCATGTGAGGTATAGGTTTTTTGTTTTTGTTTTTTTTGTTTTTTTTCTTTCTATTATTGTTTTAATTCTTATTCTGTTGTCTTTTTATTTCTTTTTCTGAATCGATGCAAATGTACTAAGAAATGATGAATATGCAACTATGTGATGTTATTAAGAATTACTGATTGTACATGTAGATTGGAATGATTTCTAATTGTTTTGTTAATTCTTTTTTTAATTAATAAAAAAATGTGAAAAAAAAAATAGGAGCCAATAACTAATGAAAAGTTTTAAACCAATGTATTTATCCAGTAAATTGAATTAAACCTAAAATCTAAACCTCTAGGGAGGTGATTCCCAAGCCTGCGAACACATCCAAATCACCTGGAAACTTAGTCCCCAGGCCCTATGCTTTGGCCCTCTGGGAGTGGAGCTGAGATTTGTCTTATTATCTATCAGGAACCCCAGGTTTCTGATCCTTCCTTAGCCATTGCAGCCCAAGACCTTAGAAAGGCATTTAGAGGCAACTTTTCTAGAGGTAGTCTGTTATTCCTACTCATTTACAAGTTCAAGCAAGAAGAACGAGAAAGGAGGAAAAAGGGGAACTGTATTTAGTGTGGCCCACATCAGGCATTCTACATTTATCATCCCCTTCAAGCCTCACAACCAACCATGAAGTAGTCTCATCTCATTTTATGGACAAACCATGACATACAGCAGGGTCAAGTGACTTTGCAGGTCATCTAGTTTATAAATGGCAAAACCAAGATTGGAACCCATGTGATTTGATTAAGCAAGACATTTTGTGAAGCAGAAGTAGAGAAGAGGAAAACTGGAAAGGGAAAGGAGGAAGAAAAGATGGGAAGGAAGAGTAAAAGAAAAGGAGGAGGATTAGAGGAGAAAGGTATTCCTTCTTATTATGCAGGACTGCTGTAACAAATACCAGACTGGTGGACATAAACAATAGGAATTCATTGTTTCACAGTTTTAGAGGCTAGACATCCAACATCAGGGTAATGGCAGGCCATGCATTCTCTGAAGTCTGTAGCATTCAGGTGGTGGCTGAATCTCTGCCTCCATCATGTGCTGATCTGTCTCCTTCTCACTCCTTAGTTGTCCTCAGGCTGATGCTCAGTCATCTGTGTTTCTGTCTAAATTTTCTCTGCTTATAAGGGCTGCAGTCATTTTAGACTAAGGCCCATGCTGATTCTACTTGGCCTCATCTTAATAGGACCTTCGAAGATCCCGTTTACAAACAAATTCACATTCATGGGACCAGAAGTTAGGACTTGAATGTGCCTTGTGGTGGGGGTGGGGGGCATGATTCAATCCCCGACTATTCTTGATTTCACCTGGGATTTGGGGGAGGAGTTTGCTTACTATGAAACAGTGAAAGAAGGAGAAATGAATAAAATGTTGAGGAAACCTCTTTTATTCATTGACAGGCATGCATCTAGAACGAGCTCTGCAATAGGCACAAGTTCTATGCACCTATTATTGTCCCTCTTGAGTGCCTGTTGGCCCCCAACAAGGAATGTCCCTTGCTTTACAAACTCCTGCACTCTTGAGATGCCCTGATGCCCTGAAAAGGAGGCACCAAAAGGAAATCATAATGAATTCCTACTAAATAGTTGAATTCCAGTTTTCAAATAGGCTACCAAATTAGCCAGAGGGAAACAGTTCAGATCTGCATGTTTTCTCTAACCTTAGGGTCCTATTTTTACTGTCCTCATGGCCTCTACTTCTGACTTCAAAGAGCTAAGGAGGTGTAAAGAAATGCATAGAAGATAAGCTGCTTTGTCTCCATCAAAAGCTAATTCTACAAAGCAGGGAGCAGCACTCACTCCCCATACAGCCTCTGGATTGCTCCGTGTTCTAATATGGTTAACTACATGTTAATTGAGAAGGGGCACCCTCTGAAGTGTGCTTACACACAGCAGATGCTTAAATCTTGTCTTAATATCATCTAGTCATTAGAGGGAGCAGAACTTAAAAGCAGTTTTGTCAGAGGATACAAAGAACTGATTAGCTTCTACTGGTAGCTGAGAGAGCCCTCTGAAGCCATGAACAAGTACATTTCCTGTTGTAAAGCCAACCCATTGTATCATATTTGTTTTATAGCCAGGAAGCTAAAGCATTTCTTGAGAAATAAGAAGATGACCAAGACTATGTGCTCCCTTATTTCAGACAAAGGTTGTGTTATGGGGCAAGGAGAGGAGTGGACTGTGCAACATTTGCCCTTTTTTTTTCATCTGAGACATCGTGTCCTCAAGAAGGTGGTGCATGGATGGGAGTACCTGTAGTTTACTTGGGAGGTGATCTCAGGAGGTGTGGTAGAGTGTGGGGAAGTGATAGAGGGAAGGGAAAGATGCCAATAGAAGGCATTGGCCAGTTGGGCCAGGGTAGGCTGTAAAGTAGGCCAAAGTTACTCTGCTGTTCTTAGGGAAAATGTTGCCTGCCCATCCTCCCAGATCTGTTCCAGCTATTCGTCCTTTTGTTTGTGAGAACACAGTTTCACCCAAAACCAGCTGTGTGGTTGGTGAGAAACTTCAGGCAAAATCAAAGCAGAAAGTCCTGCTTTTATGAGGCAAGTGCCCAGCCAGGTTCCAAACATATGACATTTTGTTCTCAGTCATCTCCAATTTGTACTGGAAACCATGGAGGGATAAGGAAGTAATCCTGTCCATTCTAACCTACCAGTGTGTCTTGCATTGAGCCTTCTTTTCAGTTCTTACAGCCAGAGCTTACATGATATTATTTCTCATCTAAATTAGTCCCAAATGTCCATAAGGAGTTTCCTCACTTTTATTCTCCAGCCGCCATCCGCCAACATGTCCTGGACTGTTCTGCAGATTTCTTTTCTTAAAGCACTGTTTGAGTAAGCCATTCCCTTCCACAAAACCCTTCAGTGGGGTTCTATGACCTGTTAATTTAACATGCTCCAAGATCAGTTAGGATCTGAACCAAGCAGTCTTCTACACTCTTCTTCCTGTTTCCTACAGAGTCCATGTAACAAACCACTCTACCCTTAGTGGTATAAGACAACAATCCTCTTATCATGCCCATGATTCTTGTAAGCCAGGAATTAGGAAAGGTCAAAACGGGGATGGCTCATCTCGGCTCATAATGGAAGGGGCCTCCGCTGGAAAGATTTGAAGGCTGGGGGTACTCAGCAGCTGGGAGCTGGAATCATCCAGATGCTTGTTGCTGGGCTGGGAGGGGGACAAAGGCAGCCCAGTAGCAGTCCTATATATGGCCCCTCATGGGCCCAGCTTTCTCACAGCATGGATGGTTCAGAGGACTTAGACTTCCTCCAAGGTGGCTCAGGCCACTCCTAAGGCAGAATCTGCAACTCCTTCTATGGCCCAGCCTTGGAAGTCATGCAACCTCACTTTGCTGCATCCTCAGGTTTGCATTACAGGTCAAAACCCATAAGATTCAAAATGAGGGGAATTCATTTCTGTGGTGAGGGAGAAAAGCATGTGGCATGGGAGATGTGATCGTATTTGGAAAATACAATTTGAAATCAGAGATGAAGGCCAAACTAAACTGCTGACTGCCCACCAACCATTCCTGCATCCTCCTATTCCCATGTCCATTATTCCACCTGACTTAATCTGACCCATCTTTCCAGGCCCAACATAAATGCTGCCATCTCCATGAAACCAATACCACAAGCTCCTCTTGGCTTCTTGCCACTACTGTCCTCCTCTATTTTGTGTCCTTCATGCTTGGGCCTGCCCTGGCTCCTCCTGGGCATTGGGGTGTGTGGCCCACACTTTCTTTTGCCCCGTTGTGCCTGGGAATTACCCTGACCCACAGTAGGTTCAAATCTGATAAGTTTTCAATGAGAACACCGTGAGGAGCCAGCCAACTGGGAACAACACATGCATGGAATGAGTTCTGCCAGTGAAATGCATTTCTACAAAGTTTACAGGCCTTTGAATGTAGCCTCAGCCCTGACCCAACCCCAGCTGGCAAGCTCCAGGGAGCAAGTTGGACAAACTGGGTATCATCACGTATGCAGTCCAGGCCCACACTTCCACCCAAGGATCTTTAGATATAAAGCTCGCCTTCCAGGCCAGATAGACATTGCCTCTGGCTACACAGGCCAGCTGATACACAAAGCTCTTTCTTGGCTGTACAAATTCTGCACTGGGGTCACAGAGTCTTGGATCAGTCTGATATATCTTTTCCATCTAGGTAATGGTGTTCATGTGCCGACTCTGGCAACTCCAACTTCTTGGCTGGGATTGGCAAATGACAGCCAGGGGACCAAATCTTGTCCATCGCCTGTTGAGGTGAATATTACAGATTTTCTGGAACACAGCCATGCCCATTTGTTTTATGTTGTCTGTCTGCTTTCATGCCATAGTGGCAGGGTTGAATAGTTGTGAGAGAGGCAGTGTGTCCTGCAAAGTCTAAAATACTTACTTTCTGGCCTTTACAAAAAAGGTTGCCAACCCATCCCCTAGATGCTTGTAGATGACCTCACCTTTCAGCCATTTAAAGATGGGCAGCAAGGAGGGAAAGGTCCTCATTTGCATGTGATACTTTCCACTCCATTGAATCTGAGACATATCTCAGAAGTTCTAATGAGAAAGGAAAAGACTTCAGAAAGTCCACATGAGAGAATCCAAATATTATAGACCAATCAAAAATATATCAATGAGGATACTCTTCTAGGCCCACCTCCCCAGTCTCTACTTCTCAATCTTCTCCCTATAGAATTGGGCAGGTTCCTTTCCCCTTCTTCAGCTGAGAGCTGGGATTGGAATTGTGCTAAAGAAAAAGGCAGAGGGGGAAAAAGGGGGGATGAGGAGAAAAGTACCAAATAACTCAGATATGGGCTTATTTCCACACTGAGGGCTGCCTCGGGCTGATAGGGAAGTCTAGCCCCAATCAGCTCAGCCAGAACTGCACAAGACCCCCAGGCCCACAGCTTCCCCTCAGTCTGGCTAGGGCACAGATGTTTGACCAGCTGCAAAAGCTGAATCCCCAGCATGATCTTCACATCCACCACACAAGGTCTTCATTCTCTGGGCCCTTTCTTACCTTAGATCACAGCAGGCACCACAGTCCTGGCAACTCTTTGATGGAGACCAGTAGACCCACCCATGTTCCCCAACAGTGAACCAACTACCAGGGTTTCTACAAAGGGATTCCTTTGCCTCACTCATTGCAGGAGGGAGATGTAGACCCTAACCTGAGCTCATGAATTGCTCCAACGCTTTCTGTTTCAGGTGACCACCTTATGGAAGGAATCTTGCAGAGTTTGAACCTTTAAGGCCTGCATAAAGATGAGTTCCAAGAATAAAACTCTCATTTGCCAGCTTTATAGCCTGAAGTAAGTTACTTAGATCTTTTGTGGCTCAGTTTTCTATTCTGAAAATAGGATGATGATAACCTCATAGATATCATTCCTATATGGCAAGTGATATCTCATAGAGTTAAGTGATATCCATGAGGCTCTTACTAGACTTTGTGGCTAATAGAATGAATGAAAGCTTTGAACAAATGGGGGAAATGACTCCTATATGGCAAGGGAATATTTATTCCCTCACAGTACCCCTTGGTAATATGTCTGTTTTTTCCCTTTTATCTCATTCATCTCAATTTTCCCTTATCTGTCCCCATATAAACTTCTTCCCCTTTTTTATTCCATTCTCAAGGCAATAAAGAATAGGAAACATAACAGTAAATTGGATTTATATTTAGTTAATTATATTGTTTTGAATTGTAAAATTAGCAGGATAGTTCTGCATTCCTGCTTCCTTTCTTTCTTACCTTAGACCAAAATTTTACCCCCATATATGGAACCAAATTTATAATATGCTTAATAAACATATGTATGCACCTGATTTCCATAAGGAAGAAGTTAAATAACATTTCTAAAGATAATGGGACCCAAGGCCCAGGATTAAGTCTTTGGCACAAATAGTTTGTGTAACCTTTGGAGAGTCATTTAACCTTTAAGGGTCTCAGGTTCCCCATCTCAAGAATAAGGGATTTGGAAAAGATTCTATTATGTAAATCCCATATAGCTGTAGTTTGGAAGTTATAATACAATTTGGGTTCTCCCTGCCTGAAACCTTCTGTTTTGAGAGCTTAAAATTTTTTATCTAGCTAGCATTTGTCTAGCTCTTTTCAAGCTTACAAGTTTCTTGACCATATATCATCTCATTGGTTTTCTAATTCTTTGTAGCCTTGGAATCTTACTCAAATGGAATATCATATGAAAGGCAAAAAACAAGGCAAATAAAAGGGGGTGCATAAGGTTGAAGGGAATTCTAGAGACCAGAGTTCTTGGCCTCCCCCTCATGCCACAGGATCCCTGGGGTGACTCATCTTTTCCCTTAGGGCTCCTCAAAGTGAAATTTTGAAAACTATACCTCAAATTATCCTTGTAGTAATGTATACTTTTCTTATCAGCTTTCTGGAGGAGATGCTATTCACATACCTTCCATACTTTCCATTTCTTCCCTTTACAGTGGAAGCCACCTTCCCATTCACATGGAAAACCGTCAAAGGAGAAAGCCCACATGAAAGCTTAGCAGCAGTGCTGTCCACCTCCCATGAATGGCATCTTGTTCAGAACAAGGTGGATGCTATTGTTATTTCTTAGCTGCTGTAACAAAATACCACAGACTAAGTTACTTAAAACAGTAGAAAGTTGTCTCAAAGTTCTGGAGACTAGAAGTCTGAAATAACAGTGTTGGCAGGGCCATGCTCCCTCCAAAACCCATAGGGGGGGATCCTTCCTTACTTCTAGGTTCTGGTGGTTGCTAGCAATCTTTGGCATTCCTTGGCTTGTAGATGCATCACTCCAACTCCAGAACTGGACCACATTGGCTGGAGACCCGGTCAACTGGAGGGTCATGCTCCCCTCAGGAGTGGAAATACAACAATCACAACCAATGAAAAATAATGAGATTTTCTAAAGCTATTAGAAGAGAAGTAGACACTTACTACAGAAACTTAAACCCGACCTTTTATGCAAGGAGAAGAGGGACTGGCACTATGTTATCATCGTGAGGAGCCAGTAAATTAATACATGAGATGGAAAAGAACCAAGAACTGACAATATCTCAGCCTCTGGATCAAGCTATGCCTGAAGCTAGTACTATGCCCTGGACATTTCATTATGTGAGCCAATAAATTTCCTTCTTTGTTGTTTTTCTTTTGACAAGGCATGTTCTACTTGGGTTTTCTGTCACTTGCCAATGAAAGGTCCAGACTGATTTGAATACTCATGAATTAAGTCTCTGACATTCAGAAGTGCCTGCCAACTCAACTGTAGTCTTCACAGTCATGCTCTGTCTCCAGGATTCATTTCAATCTCTTTAGAGACAGAGGCTCTGTCCTCTTTTGTCCTCATCCAATGAGGTCTAGAACTGTGCTTTACACATGAAAACCTCATCAAGTTTTCTTTGAGCTGATGTGACATTCTGGATAACTGAGAGTGAAGGCAGACCTTTTTATTCCAAATTTCAAATCTTCATCCCATGCAGAGACTTGCACATCGATGTTCATAGCAGCATTACTCACAAAAGCTAAAAATTGGAAAGAACCCTGCTTTGAATTAGTTAAGCTGGGTTTTGAATTTGAGTCCAGGTGGAGGTCAGGTATTACACCACAAAAGACTGAGACAATATCACATGAGAAAAGAGTTTGTTACTCATAGGCCCTAGGGAGATGGGGATGGCACAAGGAGTCAAATGTGAAGCTCAGGTAGCTCACCCCAGCAGGTGGGGAAGACACATTCAGTGCAAGAGTAGCCCACAGGCTGGTGCCTTTATTGTGGTTCAGGGGAGGGGGCTCATAGAGTTCCCTCAAGGGTCTAGGATCAGTTGGTTTAAGGCAAACACATACATGAAGGGTAAGGGGTCTGGGGAGCAAGGTTGGTGGGGCTGGTTAGAGGGCCAGCTGTGTGTTTTTGGTGAGGCATGTGAGTGCTGTGGATGGTGGCTGAAGGTGCAGGTTGGAACTCGGGGGAAGTTTGTGTCCCAGGGGTGAAAAGCTGTTTATTAACTAAGCTGAAAGTCAATGTTGAGGCAAATAACTTGGCCAAAGTGAGATGGATGCCAAGGCAGCACACAAAATTTTGACAGTCACGACAAACCTGAAGATCTATCAGAAACCTTATGCGAAGTGAAAAGAGTCAGCACAAGAGACTAGATATTGTATGAGCCCAACAGAACAGGCAAATCTGTAGAAACCAAAAGTTGATTTGTGATTGCCTGGGGTAAGGGAAGGGAGGAATAGTGATTAGAGTAAATGCACATAAGAGATCAGATTGGGGTGACAGAAATGTTGTAAAGCTGATTTATGGTGATGCTTGTACAACTTGGTGAAGTCACTTTAAAAATCATTGAATTGTACACTTGAAATGGATGAATTATCTGATATGTAAAATATGCCACAAAAGTTTTTTTTAATTCCAAAAATCCACATGTCCATAATTTTAAATCTTTTTGATATCTCTGCCTCCCAGCCTCAGTTGGCAGTATTGTGAACCACATTCCATCCTCATCTGATTACTGCCGAATATTTTACACTATAGATGCAGAGGCTTCAACTACAGAGCTGAAATCCTGCAAAACCTAAATGGAAAGCCTCTTTTTTTTTTGGTAACAAGGCTCCATCATTGACCCATCGGCAATGTGTTCAGATTTCTGCATATTGGATTCTAATTGGTGGGGACTTTTGTCACATTCTTTTCTCGCTTCTTCCAGAATCTATCCCTGCAGAGAGACAGTCTGCATGTGTGTGTTGGAAGCATTTGAGGCAACTTTTTTGTTCGTGCACTCCCCGTGAACTAGCACATAGTAGGAGTACAAGAAATATTTGTGAAGCTGAATACAAGACCAGAGCATTCATATTTCACTTGGGAAACATTTGTGGCCCACTGCCGAGCACCTTCAAGAGGGGCAGCTGGCCAAATACAGCATCAGTGAGTCAAATCTGTGTCTGCAAGGGGAAACAAATAATTAAAAGAAATCAAGAACTTGATCTGATAATTCAAAACATGCTCATTACTGTTCAGATGCTGCTGAGGATCTCCACTCTCGAAGATGGAGAAAAAGCAGCAGACACTGGTTTAAAACAGTCTTTACCCCTTACCCTTCACCCCACCCCTTGGATTTGCTTTTATTTTTCTAGTAAAGGGATTGATCCTTCTGCTTGCTATATTTGCAACCAAAGTATCAGTCTCCTTCTTTCTGGACCTGTTGACATCTTACACATCCTTCAAGACCAGTCACAAATGTCACATCCTCTGGGAAGCTTTTCCTCACCCTTCAGGGCTCAGCCTCCCACTATGGTGCTCACAGCTGTTGGAGAATTTTCTTATTCTGCTTCATTCTTAGGACCAGGAGTGAGCCTTCTTGACTCCATCACAAGACTATCAGCTCCATGAGAGCAAAGGGCTGTGTTATTCCTCTCTGTAGCCTTGCACACCACCCAACACAGTCATGTAAACAATGAGTGCTCAATAACATTTGTTCCCGTGAACACCATTGATTGTCTAGCCTTCACTCTTCATAAGTCCCTCAAGTGGCCTCAAGCTCCCTTACATTACACTCTCAGCTCCCTTCCCAATTCATAGGGAAAAGAGAAACATTCAGGCATGATGTTCCCTCCACCCTTTAATTGTTCTGTCTATACCAGTTCTCCTCCTCCCTTTCTATTTGTTCAAAGCTCAGCCCTTGAACTCATCCCCTCCACTTCCTTGTTTGAGCAAATATCCAGCATCTCTCCTGATACTTCAGATTCTCCCTGATCTATGATTTACATTAATCTCCAAGCATCCTCAAGCCAACACCATCCTCACAAATACCCACAAGTGCATGCATTCACACACATATGCACACAAAACATACAGTGCTCATTAACAGGGAAAGGGGCCAGAGAAGGAGGTTGAGAAGAGGAAACAGACAGCTTGGGTGTCTTAGTTTGCCAGAGATGCTGTGACAATATCACACAATGGATTGGCTTAAATAAGAGGGATTTATTGGCTCCCAAATTTGGTGGTGGAAGAAGTCCAAAATCAAGACATCATCAAGGCCCAAGGTCTGTAGCATTTTGGTGCTGACTTTCAGCAATTCTTGGGGTCCCTTGGTTTATCTCCATCTCCTGTCACATGGCAATGTCTTCTCCTTCCTCACTTCTGTCATTTCTGGGTTCTCTTTATAAGACCTCCAGTAATCTGGATTAAGACACACTCTCATTCAGTTTGGGTCACACCTTAACTAAAAATAACATCTTTAAGAGGTCCTGTTTAAAATGAGTTCACATTCATTGAGATTAAGATTAAGGGCACATCTATATCAAGGTACATAATTCAATCTACCACACTGGGTAAGAACCAGGAGGTGATATTGCCACAAATACCATTACCTATTGGCTTTTGCTAGGTTTCTGTCCTCAGCTTTCTCTCCAGGCAATCTTGTTCCCCCTCTAAGGTTCAGCTATGAACTACATTCTACTTATAGGCAACTAAAATCTTTGTCTTCCCTTGAAGGTTCTACAAGCATGTAAAACTGTACCCTTCCCTTCACCCTCAGATGTCCTATACCATTTAGCAGCATATTACTGCCTACCAGTCACCCATACACAGAAGCTTGTAGTCCCCACATTCAATCCATCACCAAGGCCTATCTATTCCACCTCCAAACTGGTCCTTGAATCTTTTTCCATTGCCACCATTTTATTCATTCTTCAGCATCTCTGAATTCTGATGCCACAGAGCTGAGTTCTGATCTCACAAACTCACATCTCATCTTCAGGGCTCTACATTGCCACAAGAATGATATTTCTAACCTGAAAATGGGATCTGACACCTGTTTAGAAACTTCCTTGTCTCCCTATTGCACAGAAGTTAATGTCCAAAATGCTTGGCCTGGCATTCAAGGCCTTCCTCAGTCTGCCTCTATCTTGAGGCTTCTCAGAGTCAACTCCTGTATTCCAGCCATACCAACTTGCCGCTTCTGGGGCACACAAAGCCCCCTCCAGCTCTGTGCCTCTGCACATTCTGTTTCCCCTTCTTAGCTGTCAAGATCCTGCTCCAAAACCATCCTCTTCAGCTTCCTCAAACAAAGGTCTGTGATTCCTTCACTTGAACCTAGCACTTATCACCCTACCTGTATTGTAAATATGTATTTCTCCATCCAAAATGTAAGGGTCCTTGAAGCAGTGACTTACTTTTGTTCATCTTCACTACTGCAGGGTCTAGCACGATGCCTGTCACACAGTAGGGACTCAAAAGGAGTAGAAAGATGATCAAATTGATGGATGGATGGATGGATGGATAGACGGATGCATAAATGGATGAATGGATGGTTGGATAGTTGGATGGTTGGATGGATGGATTCTTCACATGCTAACAGCTTTAGATAGAGAGCTTACTGAAGATTTAGATTTTCTTTTGTCCTGTGGGGATTTTTTACTTCTGTTTTTGTTTTTAGTTTTCTTCACAGACCTTGCCTTCTTCTTTTTTATTAATGGATTTTATTTATAGATAAATTTTAGATTTATAGAAAAATTACATGGAAAATACAGAGTTCCCATATAACACCTCCATCCTCTCCCCTCGTCCTTAAATACATACTCAGTTTCTCCTAATATTAACATCTTGCATTAATGTGGTACAATTTTTACAGTTGAACCAATATTGACACATTATTATTAACTAAGGTAAATACTTTACATTAGGATTCACCTTTTGTGTTGTGCATTTGAATGGATTTTGATAAATACATATTGTCATGTATCTGCCATTAGAGCATCATACAGTATAGATTCATTACACTACAAATCCCCTGTGCTCCAACCATGCATCCCTTCCTCCCCCTCCCAGACCTAGAAACCCTTAGCAACCATTGTCTCTATAGTTTTGTCTTTTCCAGAATGCCATATAGTTGGACTCATATGTCCGCGACTTCTCGCTCAGCGTCAAGCACCCGGCCGGCGGGTGAGACAATGAGGAGAGACAGAGAGACGCAGACAAATCCGCGCTGGTGAGAAACACAGATCCAAGACACGTAGCAGTTGTAAGCACAGACCTTTACTGGAGCTAAGCTTGCAAGCTCTGTTACAAATTCCGCGCGGGACAGAATACCCCGCGGGGGAACAACCTCTATGCGGCCGTCAGGTACGGCTCCCTGTGGGTCGTCTCCACCCACCCTGTCCGGGTAACCTCTTATATACTGTGCCCAAACCCAATAGGTTAGTGCCACGTATACAGAGGTGATTGGAAGATAGGGTTGGTGGGCGCGTATGTCATACGCGGAAACAGGATGCGGGCGCCATCTTGACTCACTCGATGGGCGGGGGGAACTCTAGAGCAGGCTGCAGCGCGACCACTAGGCCCAACCCGGGAGGCGGCTCTCCACACTCATACAGTATGTCACCTTTCCAGACTGACTTTTTTCACTTAGTCTTCACAATATGCATCTAAGGTTTTTTTCATGTCCTTCCATGGCTTGATAGTTCATATCTTTTCATTGCTGAATAATATCCCGCTGTATAGCTACATCACAGTTTATCTATTCACCCATTGAAGGACATCTTGGTTGTTTCTATTTTGGGACAGTTATGAATAAAGTTGCTCTAAGCATTTAGGCACAAGTTTTCAACTCATCTGGGTAAAGACCTATGGGTGCAGTGGCTCAATTGTATGGCCCATCTTTGTTCTGTTCATATGTCAAATGTAGGAGAATTTGTCCATATAACAATTCTTACAAGAACTTGAGAAATAACAGATTTCTTATAAAATTGAGAACTAACAGTTTCTACAATATTTTATAGATACTTATTTATAGGTATATATTGTAGATTCCATTTATTCACAGTTTTTTTCCTTCTAATTATATTTAGACATAAAATTCAAATACTATTTATAAGGGGGAGAGTGGAATCTATGTTCACCATCCCAATAAATAATAAAATAAAAATTGCAAAATTTTAGTTTCAAAGTAATCATTGGCACTTATAAAGACTCAGAGCTGGAGTGGGGGGTTAGAGTTCAGGTACAGATAATAGACTATTTGAATAAACTGAGCCTCAAAGTGGGTTAAAAGTGGCCAAAGTGAGACTGAAGCCTCTGATGCCTGATGCCCGAGCCACATCTCTCTCTTTCTCTCTCTCTCTCTCTTTCTCTTTCTCTTCTTCTGTCTCCCCTCTGCTGCAAATATCAAATTTTAGCCACTAATTAGCAAATCACTAATGATTTCAAGCCTAAGACAAATATGTTTCAAAATGAAGCCCACTCCAAAAACAGAGCAGAAGTCCTGCTCTCAGACACATTCCAGAAGTATCCTTTCCATGGACTCCCACTTTTCTGATAATTCTTCACGTTGACATCACCACTCTCATTAAAAAGAACTTGCTATCCTCCGTAATCCAAACTAATATAAGTCCAAACAAATAGGAAAGGAAAAATGAGCACATTAATAAGGTGAAGATGGCAAACTGCTGCCATCACCAAAATTTCATTTTTGATGGTTTTTCTCTACCACTGAGAAGTATCAGGGGACATCTGAAATGCTCAGAATGCAAATGTGAAGCTGAGATCTCCAGTGCTCCTGAAAAGAAGGCCACAGGGGCTCATGTAGCTTAGCCTTTAGCTGGGAGCTATAACCTTTTTTATTAAAAAGTGGGGAAATAAAACACATTATTGCTGTCAGTATGAGACAGACATGACTCTGTTAAGCTGGCCAAAAAATTTAGTGCCTATTTCACAGGCCTCAGTTCATTAAGAGTCCTGTTGAAAGCTGCAGTGCTTCCAAGTTCTAAATGAAGTGGACTTTCCTGGCTATGAGACTCGGGTAATTTCAGAGTACACCTCCCTTGTCCCACTCCACCCCCCCAGGGCATCAGAAATGGGACCTCTGTGCTCTGCCACTGAGATGAGTGGTGGAAACGCTGGCAACAGATGACAGCAAGCAGAGACTGGGCCATCAACAGCTGCAGCCCCTTATTGCAGGGAAAGGCACAATTCTGTACAAAAAAGAAGGCATTGACAGGGACCTAGGAGGACCTACCAGAGTCCACCTCCTTTCTCTAGCCCCCAGCTCCAAATTTTGTCTTTTGAAACTCAGAAGTAAATTACTTAGTTCGCTGATGGTTTCCTGTGCGCTGTGGAAGTTTCCTCCCCTTCTCTCTTCTTTCTGCCCTGCCACTGCTCCTATGCTGGCACCTCAGGATCTCATCACCAGATACACTTGCTAGCTTGCAAGAAAACTTTCCATTTAAAAGAATCCAACAAACCCATGTCCCACCCCTCTGCTTTCTCTAGCTAGTCTTCCATTTCCCCCTTCAAGAGTGGAAGCAGGTTTGCTAAGCAAGGATGAGGAGATACTGAAACAGCAGAGGGGTGAGAAGGTGGTCGAGGAGGGGAACACACATGTAGACATGCCCAGACACAGACACACAAACACACTCTTACACAAACACATGAGCACATAGACACATATATGTACACACACAGAGAGACATGCACAGACACACAAACACACACAGACACACAAATACATATACACAGATACACACATACACACATGCAGTGGAGGGGAGTTCCAGGAGAGGAACATGCACTCATGTACACAAATACACAGACATATATAGGTGGGTGCACACACACACCCTGCTGGGCTGCTCCTCCCTTGACTCTGGGAGTGTCGGGGTTGGGGGGACGGTGGAGTACGGGCAGATCCTCATTCACCCTCTCTGGGGTGCATGATTTATCCCCAGGTCCCAAACTGCAAACGTTTGCGACAGTGTCTCTTGTTTCACACATGGCCCAGCCTAGGGGTGACATGGCAACTCCGGCCCAGTTTTGCCATTTGCCCTTCCAACCTCACTCCTCTAAGGCCTGGGAACTCTGACCCTCCTGAAAAAAGTTTTCTTTCTTAATGTCCTTGAAGAATTTTGAATTCAAGCCCCAGCACCTGTTAAAAATATAGTCGCAGGTGATTCTAATGCATAGCCAGGATTAAGACCACTGAATATTATCTCCACATAATATATAGCAGTTGTTTTACTGAAATAACACTTAGCATACATTGGGTACCTTTGAATATGGGCTAGACATTAGATGACCTGAAATTATAGACCATTTTCTTAGGTGTGATCTTAGAACTGTAACTCTATATGAAATTTTAAATAAACAGAAATAGAATATACAAATTATGTATAGCAAAAGGTAAATAATTGTAGAATCTAGGTGGAGAGATTATGGGTGTTCATTGTACTATTTTCAAAGTGTGTACATTTTCATAACCAAAAGAACTGAAGAAAGTCAAATGAAATATTTTAACTATAATTTATATTGACAAGGGATAAAACACTTTTGTCATATAAACTTTTCCCTATCAAGATATGTTAATCAGAAATGCTGGTGATCAGTGAAGGGGAGGGTTAAGGGGTATAGTATGTTTGAAGTTTTTTCCTGTCTTCTTTTTGTTGCTTTTTCTGAATGTTCTAAGAAATGATCATGATGATGAATATACAACTATGTGATAATAGTGTGAGTTATTGATTATATGACAAGAACAGAAGGATCACATGATAAGAACGTTTGTGTTTGTATGTGGTTATGTATCATAAATAAAAATAAATTAGTTAAAAAAAGAAAGGGAGGAGTAAGGGGTATGGTATGTATGAATTTTTTTCTGTTGTCTTTTTATTTCTTTTCCTGAATTGATGCAAATGTTCTAAGAAATGATCATGATGATGAATATGCAACTATGTGATGATATGAATTACTGATTATATATGTAGAACAGAATGATCATATGTTAAGAATGTTTGTGTTTCTTTGTTGTCATATTTTTTTAATTTAAAATTTATTTAAAAAATTAAAAAAAAATAGGTTAATCATTCAGAAGCCTAAGGGAAAATGATGGCAGAAAATGAGGCTCTGAGGGGATGGTGGAATGAGGCACTGGGCATCCTCTAACTCTGTGGGAAGGGGTGTCATTTGCACAGACCAGTGGAGAGCACTTCAGGTATGCTAATCAAAAGTAATTATGCAGCAGCTCCCTGCTAGGAGTTGAGTCTAAGCAAATAGAAAACAAAGGTGCTAAGACATACACGAAAGAACATTCAAGGCAGCCCAGTTTGTAAAATCCTAAAAACTGGCAACTAAGCAACTTACCCTCAACAGGGGGCTGAGTTAGTCACATGAGGGAATAATATTCAACCACCAAAAATTAGGATATTGATCCATATATGTTAACTTGGAAGGATGGTCATAGCTGAAAAAAGGCAAGTTAGATCAAGACAGGCAGAAATCATAGCTCTTTTTGGTTTTTATTTTATTTAGTCTTTGTTTTCTAAAAAAATTAAATGATCACCATTACTTTCATAATTAGAAAATAATAAAGTCACTTCCATTTGGGAACAAAAAGGACACACTTCTTTTCACCCAGAGTAAATGAATGAGGGCCCAGTACGTACCACAGGGCCCTCCCTGCCTGTCCCCAAAAAGCAGACAGCTGTAGGCCGAGCTGCCTCCCTCATCATCCATCATTGATGCAATCTGTCCACCAGGCCCCCTTCCAGGGACTAAGGGGTTAATCATGCATGCTCAGTTATCCCGCTTCTCAGAACCAAGAGGACACAGTGTTATTATTTTCTCTCTTTTTTCTTTAAATGAAATGCCAGGTTACATTTCATAGTTTGATTGATATCGTGCTATCCAGTCTGTCTCTCCACAAGCAAATGGAATATTTGAGCTTCCAGCATTTGGAGGCATACAGATTGTATCTTTTTATGAAGAAAGATAAACGTTGCATTTTAAAAGCCAAGTCATGATGGATGAAACATGCCAGAGATTCAGAGGCACTTGCACAGCCCAGGCCACAGATTCAAAGCAGGCAAGAAACAACTGGACAGTGATGGAGTACAGGCCACCGGCCTGGACATGAGTGCGATTTCTGCATTGAAACACCTGTCAGTGAGGACGCGCTTACCTGGCGCTTCAGTTTTCCTAGGCTGCTTAAGCAAACACCATGCAATGGGTCAAGTTAAACAATGGGAATTTATTTGCTCATGGTTTTGGGGCTTAAAGAAAGTCCAAATCAAATCATCATCAAACTGATACTTTCTCCCCAAACACTGTGGCATTCTGGGGCTGGCTGCCAGTGATACTTGGTCTTTAGCTTGTCACATGCAATGCACATGGTGGCCATTCCATTCTCTTCCAGGTTTTAGAGATTTTAGCTTTTTTCTTCCTGTGACTTTCTCTCTGTCTGAATTTCACTCCACTTATAAAGGACCTAATATAAAGATTAAGATGCATTCCTATTGAGGTGGGCCATACATCCCTTAACTGAAGTAACCTCATGAAAATGTCCTACTTACAATGGGCTCACATCCACAGGAATGGATTAGATTTAAGAAATTTTTTTTTATGGGATACATGCAGCTTCCACATCTGATCAAGTTCCCACCAGTCCCAAAAGACAAAAGCAGATGGCTATCTAATGGTGAGAGCCAGTAATGGTCTCCCACACTGACCAAGCTTCCAGTCACAATTCAGACCATCCAGGTTTGCTTTTTTCCAGGCATCCTCAGGATTCCCAGGCCTTAGTGGAGGCAGGACTGGCATGAATCTCAAGCCACTTACATAAGATTTTCAAACTCATTCTATTAGAAAAACTGCTTTTTTTATGGTTGTTAATTTTATTATTCATATGAAAATATTTGAAATATTTAATATTTTCATTTAGCAGAAAATCAAGCTTACAAAGGTAATGTTTTCCTAGTGTGATGTCCTTTTTGGTGATGTGGAGATATTAATTGAATGGACCTCAATTGAAAAAAGTAGAGAGTGAGGTTATTTTTTTTTTTTTTTTTTTTTTTAGATTTCCATTCTAAGTTTAATTTTATATGGCTTACAAGGTTACTGTTGACAACTCTAAATTATTACTGATTAAAAAAATAGAAAAGATGAAGAATTTAAGGAACAGGTAAAATGAATGCTCAACTCAGAAGTTCTTTTAACATTTTTTCAAGACATTCTTTGATCAATAGACATCCTATCAAGAACAATTCTCCTGGGGAATGCTGTAATTTTGTTCATTCAAGTTAAGTTGTGGAAGACTTTCTATTACTTTTTTTTAAATATAGCTCAGATGCAGCTTCATTCAGTGTTTTAACATAATTACATTACAATTAGATAGTATTGTGCTGTCCATTTTTGAGTTTTTGTATCTAGTTCTGTTGCACAGTCTGTAACCCTTCAGCTCCAATTACCCATTGTCTTACCCTGTTTCTAACTCCTGATGGTCTCTGTTACCAAAAAAAAAAAACAAAACAAAACAAAAAAACCCCTGCTTTTTTGATGGGTCTCTGTGCCAGTTTCAAACTATTATATACCTCAAAAAAGCCAAGTTTTAATTCTGATCAAACCATGTAGGGGAAACCCTGCCGCTTAGGGTGGGAAGCTTTGATTGGATTATTTCCATGGAGGTGTGGTGTGTCAGTTGTGGGTGTGGCCTTTTGATTAGATGGAGATATGGCTCAACCCATTCAAGGTGAGTCTTGTTTAGTTTACTAAAATCTTTTAAAAGAAGAAACATTTTGGAGAAACTGCAGATGCAGACACTTGGAAAGCAGAAGCAAAAGAGCCAACAGAGCCAACAAGAGACCAAAACATTTGGAGATGCAGGGCCCAGCAGATGTCACAATTTGCCTTCCCATGAGATGTTAAACAAGCCAGACCCTGGAGAGCCAAGGGAAGCCAAGAGATGAAACCTAGCCCTGGAGAAGCCAAGCAAGGAACCCCCACAGGAAACAGAGGCTGAAAGAAATGGAGCCCAGGAGCAAGAGATCAGCAGAAGCCAGCCAGGTACTTTCCCAGATGACAGAGGTGTTCCTTACAGCATTAGCCTTTCTTAAGTGAAGTTAGCCTCTTGTTGGTGCCTTAATTTGGACATTTTCATGTTTTAGAACTGTAAACTTGTAATGCAATAAATTTCCTTTATAAAAGCTCTTCCATATCTGGTATATTGCATTCTGGCAGCTTTAGCAAACCAAAGCAATCTAGTAAGTCCAAAGTCCTATAGCAGTGAATCTCAAATTGTGGTTTCTGAGCGAGCAGCATCAGCATCATTGGGGAACTTGTGAGAGATGCAAATGTTTAGCTCCTCACCCCAACCCCTTCTGAGTAGAAGCCTTATGTGATCAGCCCCTGCTTCCTTCTCCAACCTTTTCCTTTACTCCTTATGCATTATGCACTGACTAGACTAAGCAGTTGTAGGTGTCTTCAAAATGCTGTGCCCCGACTCTCCTCCAGAATTTTGCAAATTCTATTTCTATTCCTACTCCTCTTGCCTGGCATCAAGTGTGAAGCTCATCTTCTATGTCACCAACTTAACTTCTTCCAGAAAGACTTCCCTAACCTTTCAAGTCCACTGAAGTGTCCATTCTCTGAGCTCCCTTTGGGTCTCCCAGGGTCCACACAAGCCCAGTTGGCCATTGTTCATTGGCGCTTACTCCTTATTTGCCTACACCAGTGGCCTAAGACTGCCACTTGGCCATCAGGTGAAGCAAGCAGGTCTGGATGTAACCATTAACTGTAGACAGGAGCCTCATTCTTATAAGAACAAGCCCTTTTCCTACTTCTGCTCAACACCTGCTTGAATCCCTCTGCCCTCAAGCTGCCATGAAACATCATGATTGGTCATTTCTGCGACTCTTTCATAAAACAAAATCACTGACCTGTAGCTGCTATATGAGCAGTGAATAGAAGAGAGGAGGAAGCTGGGTCTGTTTCTAGATTTTATATGACAGTAGAGAACTGATAATCTCTCACCCCCACCCACTCACCCACTTCTGCCCAAAACTGAACCAATACTCCCCCTGAAAGGAATGGGCAGGTGTCACTTCCTGTTCTGAAAGCAGAGTCTTGTCTCTCCCACTTGGTGCCTGCCTCTCTTCCTTCTGCCTTGAGTTTCCTAAAAAGTAATAATTTCCCCCTAAAGTGATCATCAACTGTCTCCAGTCTCCCCATTTTAAACAAATAAAGAAGAAAATCAGACAAAAGAACAAAAGTGATATAACATTAGAGAACATGATTCTCACCAAGAGGCCAGTGGATGTCCCAGAGGCTCCCAGGCATCCGGTTGCCTTGAACATAAATACCAGAGCAGGTTGCTCTGGGAGTACTGGCCAAGAGCAGTGATCTTCCTCTATTAGGCAATTTACAAGCTAAAATGAAAAACCTGCCCCCAGATTCCCAAACCAGTGCATGCACTATGTCACTTATCTGCCAATAAAACCACCATTTCATGAGGAAAGGTGAGTCATGATCCCAAAGGGAGCAGGAAAAAAATTGCAATTATACTCTCTCTCCCTTCCCCACATACTGCCATGACTTTATTTCTTCAGTGATCTTTTCTTCACTCAAAGGCATTAGGTTAGAAGGGCTTGAGGGGGGGAGTAAAAAATGTGGGACATAAAATGCGTTCTTGGAAAAGACAAGGGAGAGAAGGGAACAAATATTGCTTAATATCTACTATATTGTATGTGCTGCAATAGCAGATTCCATTCATTATTTTTTTCATTACCCACAACAATCTTCTGAGGTAGGTAGTATTCGATTTTACATATGAGATGATTGAAAATCAGAAAGGTTTAGAAACTTGCTCAAGATCACACAGTAGGGTCAGGAAATCCTGATTAGGATCACTTTCATATGGCTGGCCTTTTGCTGTTCTGTGAGCAAGTCCATCCCCTATCAGGAGACAATCCCTCCTCCTCTACCACTAACTCATGCACTTTGATCAAATCTGTTGGCATGCAGGAGCTTTCATGTCTGTTAGACAAGTCACAGGAGACAATGCAGCCCTGGGCACAGTTCAAGCTGCAAAGCTTTCTGGACTGAGGGACTTAAAATTCAACTTTTGTTTTGAAAGAATCCCAACTCTGAAAGAAACAAATAAAAACAAGAATTCTTCAGCTGTGGTCTGATTGGAATATTTGAACACCCTTGCCAGCATGTGACAACATTTTCCTTCCAGACTCTAATGTTAAAAATAGCCCAGCAAAACTATCACTGTTTGCAGACAATATGATACTATACGTCGAAAACCCAGAAAAATCCACAACAAAACTACTAGAGCTAATAAATGAGTACAGCAAAGTAGCAGGTTACAAGATCAACATTCAAAAATCTGTAGCATTTCTATACACTAGTAATGAACAAGCTGAGGGGGAAATCAAGAAACGAATCCCATTTACAATTGCAACTAAAAGAATAAAATACCTAGGAATAAATTTAACTAAAGAGACAAAAAACCTATATAAAGAAAACTACAAAAAACTGTTAAAAGAAATCACAGAAGACCTAAATAGATGGAAGGGCATACCATGTTCATGGATTGGAAGACTAAATATAGTTAAGATGTCAATCCTACCTAAATTGATTTACAGATTCAATGCAATACCAATCAAAATCCCAACAACTTATTTTTCAGAAATAGAAAAACCAATAAGCAAATTTATCTGGAAGGGCAGGGTGCCCCGAATTGCTAAAAGTATCTTGAGGAAAAAAAACAAAGCTGGAGGTCTCGCGCTGCCTGACTTTAGCATATTATGAAGCCACAGTGGTCAAAACAGCATGGTATTGGCATAAAGATAGATATATCGACCAATGGAATCGAATAGAGTGCTCAGATATAGACCCTCTCATTTATGGACATTTGATCTTTGATAAGGCAGTCAAGCCAACTCACCTGGGACAGAACAGTCTCTTCAATAAAGGGTGCCTAGAGAACTGGATATCCATATGCAAAAGAATGAAAGAGGACCCGTATCTCACACCCTATACAAAAGTTAACTCAAAATGGATCAAAGATTTAAACATTAGGTCTAAGACCATAAAACAGTTAGAGGAAAATGTAGGGAGATATCTTATGAATCTTACAACTGGAGGCGGTTTTATGGACCTTAAACCTAAAGCAAGAACACTGAAGAAGGAAATAAATAAATGGGAGTTCCTCAAAATTAAACACTTTTGTGCATCAAAGAACTTCATCAAGAAAGTAGAAAGACAGCCTACACAATGGGAGACAATATTTGGAAATGACATATCAGATAAAGGTCTAGTATCCAGAATTTATAAAGAGATTGTTCAACTCAACAACAAAAAGACAGCCAACCCAATTACAAAATGGGAAAAAGACTTGAACAGACACCTATCAGAAGAGGAAATACAAATGGCCAAAAGGCACATGAAGAGATGCTCAATGTCCCTGGACATTAGAGAAATGTAAATCAAAACCACAATGAGATATCATCTCACACCCACCAGAATGGCCACTATCAACAAAACAGAAAATGACAAGTGCTGGAGAGGATGCGGAGAAAGAAGCACACTTATCCACTGTTGGTGGGAATGTCAAATGGTGCAACCACTGTGGAAGGCAGTTTGGCGGTTCCTCAAAAAGCTGAATATAGAATTGCCATACGACCCAGCAATACCATTGCTGGGAATCTACTCAAAGGACTTAAGGGCAAAGACACAAACGGACATTTGCACACCAATGTTTATAGCAGCATTATTTACAATTGCAAAGAGATGGAAACAGCCAAAATCTCCATCAACAGAAGAGTGGCTAAACAAACTGTGGTATATACATACAATGGAATATTATGCAGCTTTAAGACAGGATAAACTTATAAAGCATGTAATAACATGGATGGACCTAGAGAACATTATGCTGAGTGAGTCTAGCCAAAAACTAAAGGACAAATACTGTATGGTTCCACTGATGTGAACGGACATTCGAGAATAAATTTGGAATATGTCATTGGTAACAGAGTCCAGCAGGAGGTAGAAACAGGGTAAGATAATGGGCAATTGGAGCTGAAGGGATAGACTGTGCAATAAGACTAGATACAAAAACTCAAAAATGGACAGCACAATAATATCTAATTGTAAAGTAATCATGTTAAAACACTGAATGAAGCTGCATCTGAGCTATAGGTTTTTGTTTTGTTTTGTTTTTACTATTATTACTTTTATTTTTTTCTCTATATTAACATTCTATATCTTTTTTGGTTGTGTTGCTAATTCTTCTAAACTGATGCAAATGTATTAAGAAACAATGATCATACATCTATGTGATGATGTTAAGAATTACTGATTGCATATGTAGAATGGTATGAATTCTAAATGTTGGGTTAATTTCTTTTTTTCCATTAATTAAAAAAAAAGAGAAGGGGTAATTGGAGCTGAAGGGATACAGACTATGCAACAGAACTGGATATAAAAACTCAGAAATGGACAGCACAATACTACCTAATTGTAATGCAATTATGTTAAAACATTGAATGAAGCTGCATGTGAGGTATAGGTTTTTTTTTCTCTCTATTATCGTTTTAATTCTTATTCTGTTGTCTTTTTATTTCTTTTTCTAAATTGATGCAAATGTACTAAGAAATGATGAATATGCAACTATGTGATGATATTAAGAATTACTGATTGTACGTGTAGAATGGAATGATTTCTAAATGTTTTGTTAATTTTTTTAATTAATAAAAAAACGAGATGATAACGAAATCTAAAAAAAGAACTAAATAAAAAGCTCTATATAATTAATAATAGACCGTGTAATAAGGTAACCCTAAAAAAAAAAAATAGCCCAGCAAACTCTTTGAACCAGTTGTCTTCTTCAAACACAATATGGGTTATATGTTTATTTCCTGCTTTAGAGAAATGCTTTGTGACATGAGACCTGCCGACTGGCTGTTCCAATGGCCTGACTGATCTTTAAGGGAGATCCAAAGATTTGTTGAACTTGCACCAAACACACCCACACACACCCACACCCACGCACACACACACATGCATGCACATGTGCATACATGCATCCCATCAGGCTGCTCTTTTGTGGTACAGGAATTCCAAACCAGCTGCAAACACTCTTTCCACAACCCGTGAAGTGATCTGATTTACCAAACCTCAGCGTGAGGCCCCCATTTTCTCTCTCTGATTTGGGTAGATAACCTAATCTCTCTGATTAGGTAGAATTTTAAGAAATTGCCATCTTAAAATTTCTAACTGCTTCTCTGTCTAAGTGGACCCAGCACATTTTGTTGGAGAGTCACTTAGGTGACCTCTCCTGGTTATGTAAAGGTGAGGTGAGCCGGCCTCCTCTGCCCTGAGGCCTCAAGAAGGACCCTTTGTAATTACCATTTTGCATTATTACTGTAAAGGCAATACTTTCTTCTACCATTTTGCCTTTTGGATTTTAGACGTCATATCAAAGTTTTTTCTCTTTTAAGCCCTCCTGAGGATCTTCATTTTTACACTCTTCTGAAGATCTCCCCCCCCCCACCCCACGCCTGCCTTTTCCTATCTGCCTGTAGTGCTCCCTTTAGTATTTTTGGAAAGCTGGTCCCTTGTTCAGAAATTCACTCAATGATTGACTGGAAATGTTTTAATTCTCCCTGATTTCTGAAGGATAATTTTTTTGGACATAGAATTCTTGGTTGGTCATTTTTCTCTTTTAGAATCTTAAGTATATCATACCCCTGCCTCCTCGCCTCCATGGTTTGTGCTGATAAATTCAGTTTCTTTTTAGGCTTTCCTTGTATGTGATGGATTGCTTTTCAGTTGCTGCTTCCAAACTTCTCTCATTCTCTTTAACTTCTGACAGTCTGATTCATAAGTGTCTTGGAATATATCTCTTTGAATCTATTGTGTTTGGGGTATGCTGGACTTCTTGGATCTGTAAGTTTGTGTTTTTCATAAGAGATGGGAAATTTTCCATGATAATTTCCTCCATTAATCTTTTTCTTCCTTTTGCCTTCTCTTCTGCCTCTGGGATGCCCACAACATGTATGCTTATCTGCTTCCTGTTGTCATTCCATTCCCTGAGATGCAGCTCCTATTTCTCCATTCTATTCCTGTATTTCCTTTTGGTGTCAGACTTCAGATGTCCAGTCCTGCAGTTCACTAATCCTTCCTTCTGCCTCTTCAAATCTATTGTTATAGGTTCCTGTCTTTTTTTTCTTTTCATCTCTTCCATTGTGCCTTTCATTCCTGTAAATTCTGTGATTTTTTTCAAACTCTTGATTTTTTTCCTTCTTTTGGCCAATGCTTTCTTTATATCCTCCCTCAAGTTATTGATTTGATTTTTGATGAGATTTTTCATGTCTTTTTGAATATCCTGAATCAGTTGTTTCCACTCTTGTACAGTATTTCAGTTGTTGGTATGTTCCTTTGACTGGGCCATATCTTCAGTTTTCTTAGTATGACCCATTATGTTTTGCTGGCATCTAGGCTATTTATTTCCTTAATTAGTTTCTTGTGGAGATTGTTTTCACTCTTTTCCTGTGGATTTTCTGGCTGGATGGCTTAGTTCTCTATCTGTTCTTTGACATTCAATTCAGCTTATTGTAAGCTGAATTCAATAAGCTTGCTGGTTCCATTAACCTGATCGGAATTTCTTAGTTCTTGTTTTTCCATTTCTTACACAGCATATATGGGGCCTTTTTTGTGGAGGATTGTCCACTCAGATACTATAAGCCCCGGTCCTATTTTCCCAGACTGGACTGTCCTGTCAGTAGAAAACAGTCGCCTGCATCAGTTTTTTCTGACAGTGAGACCCAGGAGATTGACAAATTGTCTTATGGAGCTTTTCAACTCTGTGTTTTTCTTATCCTGGCCAGTATGTGTTGCTTGGCTGCCTGAGGTATCCCACTAGGGTAAAGTGATGAGGTGCCTTTATCTTCAGCAGATTCTCTCTGTGGGGGTAATGGTTGAGACAGAGGTGAGGTTGTAGGTTGGCATTAATTGCTTTATTTTTCCAGGAACTGGGGCCTGAATTCCCTGAGTGAGGGATTCTGCTTGATCTGGGCCCCACCTTTCTGTTGGGGAAGGTACAACTTTCAGGGAATTAAGTCCTTTCACCTGATTTTCTTAGACAAGCTTAATTTTCCCCTTCCCTTGAACAGTTGTAAGCTGAGCAGCCTCTTCTTTCTACTTTGATGTGGGCTTTGTGTTTCGGAACCCTGTGGCCCTGGGGACCTTGGGAAACCTCTGCTATAACTTGTCATCAGACCCTCCCATGAAATCATATGTCTTTCAAGCCTTTGTAGCACTCATTTGGAGAGACAGAACTTCTTTGTGTTGGGGTTCTCTTAATGGCAGGTGAGCAGCATGGACAAGTTAAGCAGGGACTGTCACATGGCTATCCTGACAGAACAAGAAATCAACCAAAGGCTCTTTGACAGGACGAGAGCTACTTGAGAGCTTCATCTCTCAGAAGCCCCCAAAGTACTGTCCATGAGTACCCCTTGGGTAAACAAGAGCCCCTTCCCCATCTGTCTGAAGCTGATGGGCTTTTCCACACTGTTCAAGTATGTCCATTGCCTAAGGAGCTGATGGGAAAGTAGGGGCTGCCAAGTGCATGGATCAAGAAAACTTCTGCCAGGAAACCCCAGCAGGGCCAAACTATTCCAAGGATTCTCTTCTCAAAGCCTTTGTTGGGGAGGAGACCGGGCATGTTGGCCTCAGACGCAGTGTGGGTAAACTGTAAAAGGCTGACTACAACGGAGACGAACAAAAGGATGCCAGAATAATAAGACACCAAAAATCATCAGTCATTAGGAGGGGAGAACAGAAGTGAAGGCTGCCAGGGTCATAACACATGTCCTAGAGTGAAGGGACCCTGGGGTTGAGGCCAGGAAGTTTTGGGTCATCTCCAGCAGTCCTCAACATCCTTCCACTTGAGTCCCCACTCTTGTTGCATATGGCCCAAAGAGGCGAACTTGAACATGGATCTCTGAAAGGAATTCAGACCCCTTCCGGTAACTGGAGGGCTCCAGAGAACTGTGAGGCCCCAGGCTACAAGTGGCCAACTCTTTGTCCATGGACCAGGAATCACCTTTGACAGGGGCAAGATCTGGACTTTCCTTGGTGCTGAGTCACACCTGCACCCCACGTGGAATTAGAGGCCCTTGCTCTGACCACTACCTTTGGAAGGGCATCTCAACAGGTTTACATTTGAGGTCTTGGGCTAGGACGCTAAGCAGGGCTTTGTCCACCTCACATTAGAGGGTCTACTGTGATATGCAGTGGTAGTGAAGATTGCTTGTCTTTCAAACACATACCCTTGCAGGAGGCTGCAGGTTCAATAGTTACACAACCCTGATCTCCACAACAGCCCGGGGAATTGACTACTGTTCCTCCAGGAGGACTGGATGATGTGGAAGCACCCTGACTCTACTCACTTCTTGTAAGTGAAAAGAAGCAAAACCCATCAGCTGGAGAGCCCTGAAGATTTGGTCTCCCCCTCTCTGAGTGCATACTCAGTGTGCGTGGGGGTTATGCTCAGTCCCATAAGGCCACTGGTGGGCAAGACCCTAAGGTGGAGGTGAGAGCTTAGCATAGAGGAGCTGGAGCAGAAGAGAAGCCTGAAGACACACTGTCTCAACAGCACTCAGTTGAAGAAATCAGCATTCAGTCCTGTCCACTCCTCATACATCTTCCTCTTCCGACCCTAATCGAGAAATTGGCAGGAAACTTTACTTCAGTGAACTATATACAGTGAGACACCTCTGATACATCTGACGGACCCCCCACCAAGCACAATCCATGGGGAAAGAGGAAACAAGAGCAGAAACAGGGCTTTATCCATTTATTGTCTGATGTACAAAAGAAACTTCATGACTTGGCTGTTAATATCTTTTGAAATTGTCTTAATCATGTATTTCAACAACTTCAATCAATTTTTTAAAATTTTTTACTAATTAAAAAAAATTACAAGAAGCACAAGCATCCCCAACACATACACTCAGCAATTCACAATATCATCACATAGTTGCATATTCATTGTCATGATCATTTCCCAGAACATTAGCATCAATTCAGAAAAAGAAATAAAAAAAAACAGAAAAATATAACAAAGAGAAAAAAAAATTTATAGGCCGTACCTCTTACTAATCCCTTTCATTGATCACTAGCATTTCAAACTAAATCTATTTTAACATTTGTTCCCCCTATTATTTATTTTTTTTCCATATGCTCCTCTCATCTGTTGACAAGGTAGATAACAGGAGCATCAGACACAAGATTTTCACAATCACACAGTCACATTGTGAAAGCTATATCATTATACAATCATCATCAAGAAACATGGCTACTGGAACACAGCTCTACATTTTCAGGCAGTTCCCTCCAGCCTCTCCATTACATCTTGGATAACAAGGTGATATCTACTTGATGCATAAGAATAACCTCCAGGATAACCTCTCGACTCTGTTTGGAATCTCTCAGCCATTGACACTTTGTCTCATTTCACTCTTCTCCCTTTTGGTGGAGAAGGTTTTCTCAATCCCTTGATGCTGGGTCTCAGATCATTCTAGAGTTTTTCTCAATCCCTTGATGCTGAATCTCAGCTCATTCTGAGATTTCTGTCCCACACTGCCAGGAAGATCCACACCTCTGGTAGTCATGTCCCACGTAGAGAGGGGGAGGGTGGTGAGTCTGCTTGCTGTGTTGGCTGGAGAGAGAGGCCACATCTGAGCAACAAAAGAGGTTCTCTTGGGGGTGACTCTTAGGCTTAATTTTAAGTAGGCTTGACCTATCCCATGTGGGGTTAAGTTTCATATGAACAAACCCCAAGACTGGGGGCTCAGCCTATAGTTTTTTTGTCCACACTGCTTGTGAGAATATCAAGAATTCAAATTGGGGAAGTTGAGTTTTCCCCCGTTCTCACCATTCCCCAAAGGGGACTTTGCAAATATTTTTCCACTCACTGATCAAATCGCTCTGGGATTCATCATGGCATCACCTGGACAAACCAACAAAATCTCATGTCCTATACAAAGTTCCATGTACTTAAGGTGTTCAATCAACTATCTACATAAGTTATATTAGGAGATGCACTAGTCAACGTATAGATTTGTACCAAATAAACATTTTTTGCTTTAGCCTCACACATTAGTTGAAATTTTAAACTATCAAGTACCATCTATTTTCAGCACACTGCAGTAATGACATTCTTTTGTTCTTCCTCATGCAAAAATATTTTTTTAATTTATACACTTAGTCACTATCATTATACACCCTAGGCATTCCTAGATTACACCATCTCAGTCTTTATCATCTATCTTTCTTTGTGATTTCATTTATGCCCCAGCCCTCCTCCCTCTATCATTCTCATATGCAGCTTCATTCAGTGTTTTAACATAATTGTATTACAGTTAGGTAATATTGTGCTGTCGATTTCTGAGTTTTTCTATTCAGTCCTGTTGCACAATCTGTATCCCTTCAGCTCCAATTACCCAATATCTTACCCTATTTCTATCTCCTGATGGTCTCTGTTACCAAGGAAATATTCCAAGTTTATTCATTACTGTCAGTTCATATCAGTGAGACCATACAGTATTTGTCCTTTTGTTTCTGGCTAATCACACTCAGCATAATGTCCTTAAGGTCCATTCATATTGGTACATACTTCATAACTTTATTCTGTCTTACAGCTGCATAATATTCCATCTTATGTACATGTCACAGTTTGTTTAGCCCACTGTCTGTTGATGGACATTTTGGCTGTTTCCACCTCTTGATAATTGTTAATAATGCTGCTATAAACATTGGTGTGTAAATGTCCATTTGTGTCCTTGGCCTTGTGTCCTTTGAGTAGAGACAGCATGTAGATGGGTGTGTTTTTTAATCCATTCTGCCAGACCATGTCTTTTGATTGGAGAGTTTAATCCATTAACATTCAGTGTTATTACTGCATAGGTAGTACTTTCTTCTACTATTTTGCCTTCTGTATTTTATATGTCATATCTAATTTTTCTTCCTTTTACCTTTACTCATAGTCTTCCTTTCTACACTCTTTTCCACCCCTCTCTCTTCTGTCTTCGTATCTGTCTCTAGTGTTCCCTTTAGTATTTCTTGCAGAGCTGGTCTCTTGGTCACAAATTCTCTCAGTGATTTTTTGTCTGAAAATGTTTTAATTTCTCCCTCATTTTTGAAGGACAATTTTGCTGGATATAGAATTCTTGGTTGGCAGTTTTTCTCTTTTAATAATTTAAATATATTATCCCACTGTCTTTTTGCCTCCATGGTTTCTGCTGAGAGATCTGTGCATAGTCTTATTGGGCTTCCCTTGTATGTGATGGATTGCTTTTCTCTTGCTGCTTTCAAGATCCCCTCTTTCTCTTTGACCTCTGACATTCTGATTATTAAATGTCTTGGAGTATGTCTATTTGGATCTATTCTCTTTGGGGTACGCTGCACTTCTTGGATCTGTAATTTTAAGTCTTTCATAAGAGTTGGGAAATTTTCAGTGATAATTTCCTCCATTAGTTTTTCTCCTCCTTTTCCCTTCTCTTCTCCTTCTGGGACACCCACAACTCGTATATTCATGCGCTTCATATTGTCTTTCAACTCCCTGAGTTCCTGCTCATACTTTTTCGTTTTTTTTCCCTATAGTTTCTGTTTCTTGTTGGATTTCAGATGTTCCATCCTCCAGTTTAGAAATCCTATGTTCTTTCTCTCGAAATCTACCATTGTAGGTTTCCATTGTTTTTCATCTCTTCTACTGTGTCTCTCATTCCCATAAGTTCTGTGATTTGTTTTTTCAGACTTTCAGTTTCTTCTTTTTTTTCTTTCCTTGCCTTCTTTATATCTTCCCTCAATTCATTGATTTGGTTTTTGATGAGGTTCTCCATGTCTGTTCATACATTCTGAATTAAATGTTTCAGCTCCTGTATGTCATTTGAATTGTTGGTTTGTTCCTTTGGGCCATATCTTCAATTTTTTTAGTGTGATTTATTATTTTTTGCTGGCGTCTAGGCATTTAATTACCTTAATTAGTTTATTCTGGAGGTTGCTTTCACTTCTTTTATCTAGGGTTTTCTTGCTGGATGAATTTGTTTTCTATCTGTCCTTTGACATTCTGTTCAGCTTTATCTGGACCTTTAACTTAAGTTTTGTTTAACAGAGGAGAATTTTTCAGTTCTTGTTTTCTTGTTTCTTGTCCTGCTTGTGTGGTGCCTTCCCCCCACACTCACTTAGGAAGGTCTACTTAGATATTATAGACCCCAACCAGATTTTCCCAGACCAAACTGGCCTCCTATCAGGAGGAAAGAGTCACCTGCATCAGTTTTCCCTGAGGGTGAGACCCAGCAGGTTAAAAGACTTTCCTGTGAAGTCTCTGGACTCTGTTTTTCTTATCCTGCCCAGTATGTGGTGCTTGTCTGACTGCAGGTCCCACCAGCTTAAGATGATGCGGTACCTTTAATTTTGGCAGACTCTCCTTGCTGGGGGGTGGTGGAGGCATAGGAGAGGTTGTAGGCTGGTTTTAATGGCTTCAAATTACCAAGCCCTGGTGTCTGAATTCCTTGATGGAGGGATTCCACCTGGGTGGGGCTTCACCCCCCCACTGGGGAAGGCACAGGCTCCAGATAAGCCCCCAAAAGAGCTCACTTCTGCCTATGCCTGGGGCAGTTGCAGCCTGAAAAGTCCTGCTGCTGTATCCAGAGCAGTCAAGCCATTGTAGATACACAGCCACAAAAACCTCAGTTTCCTTCTTTTTTTTCCTGCTTTTTCTGTCAGTCCTGCCCCCTTGGTGCTGAGGCAAAAATGAACCTCCGCTTTGATCAGGTTCACCTAAGCTGGGGACTATTTTTAGTAGTCAGAACTTTTAATTAGTTCCACAATTGGTGTTTGATTGTGCCCAGTCCCTGCTGCTGGTACAGTCCTTTCCTTTTCTCTCAGGAAGTGGCCTGTGGGGGAGGGGCACCGGCTGCTGCAGCTTTGGGAACTCACAGTTCTGGGTGGTGCTTGCAGCCGGTCCAGCTGGTCCAGACTGGGGTACGCTGTGTGTCCGGTCACTGATGTGGCCCCAGGAGCTGTTCTGTACTGTTTCTGGTTATTTAGTAGTTGTTCTGGAGGACAAACTAAAATGCGCATGTTGTTAAGCCGCCATCTTTACCCGGAAGTCTTCAATCAATTTTGATCAGCTCAACATTGCTCTTGTCACGGGGAAGACATAAAAGTCTTTGCCTTGGGTTGAGGGGTCTGAAAAGAAGAGGTCAGCAAATGGATGGGAAGGGCTGGGGCAGAATCCAAGGTAGGAGACCTCCAGCCTGCCCCTGGAGGAGCAGAGCAGAAGCTCATAAAACACAGGTGACAATCTAACTAGGGCAGGTCAATGTTTTGTAGTACTTGAAGCTTTCCTCTCTTGGGAGGTACCACTTTAATGAGTGTCATGCAAAATTACTCCTCTAATCTTTGCCATGCCCCCTGGAAGTGGGTCACTGCATCTTAATCTTCATGTCATTTCTTTAGGTTCAGTTGAATCCCTTCCCACCTTTGCAGTCTAATATCGTCACATGAACTCTAAGGCCTGTTGCAGAGCACATGTGCTTACCCTTCCCACCTATCAGTCATTGTATTCCCTCGGTGTCTGTGTCATGCCTTGGACAAGACCCAGTCCTTCTTTTCTATAATCACCTCCAGGAAGCCTGCTTGGATTTTTGCAGTCTCTGGTGAGGAGGCCTTTCTGTGTCCTCAGAAAAGGTCCTTCTCATCTCTAGGTCAGCATTTAGCGTGTTGATATGCCTTCAAACTACAAGCTCAAAAAAGTCATGGATGATGCTCCAAGCCATCTCTATGTTGCTGAACATGCAGAAAGTATTCCATAGTTTTTAGTTGAATGACTGCATGAATGTGAGACAGCTGAAAGGAAAGAGCTTTGGGTATGGTTCCAGTTTGCTAGCTTCAGGAATGCAATATACCAAAAATGGAATGGCTTTTTAAAAGGGAAATTTCATACGTTGCTAGTTTACAGTTCTAAGGCTGAGACAATGTCCCAATTAAAGCAAGTCTATAGAAATGTCCAAAGATATGCAGAGAAAGATACCTTGGTTCAAGAAGACCGATGAAGTTCAGCGTTTCTCTCTCAGGTGGAAGGGCACATGGCAAACACAGTCAGAGTTTCTCTCTCTTCTGGAAAGGCACATGGTGAACACGGTCAGTGTTTCTCTCTCATCTGGAAGGGCACATGGTGAACACAGTGTCATCTGCTAGCTTCTTCTCCAGGCTTCCTGTTTCATGAAGCTCCCTGGGAGACATTTTCCTTCTTCATCTCCAAAGGTGACTGGATGGTAGACTCTGCTTCTTGTGGCTATGTCAAATGTCATACTGCTCTGCTCTCTCTGAATCTCTTTCATTCTCCAAAAAGTTTCCTCTTTTATAGGACTCCAGAAACTTATCAAGGCCCACCCAAATGTGTGGATATATGTTGCCACCTAAGCAGCTTAACAACCACTCATGATTAAATCACATCTCCAGGGAGATAATCTGATTACAATTTCAAACATACAGTATTGAATAAGGATTATTCTGCCTTCATGAAATGGGATTTTGATGAAAACATGGCTTTTCTAGAGGACATACATCATTTCAAACCTGCAGTTATGATTCCCAGAATCTCCTCTGAGCTGTTGGACATCAAGCAGCTCAATCCACCCATCGTAGCCCAGGCATCAGGATTAAGTGACCGAGAGCTGCGAGGTCTGTCTCAGGATATTTGCTGAGCAGCAGTTTTGACAAGTTGTCAACTCTGGGCATTCCAGTTAGTCTTTCCATACAGGAAGAAGGCAAATGGCCACCAAAATACATTCATTGTCCAAAATGAAGGCATTGAGGTATACCTCCTCTCCCAAGGGTGAATGTCAAGGATCTAGGTTTCAGTGAGGTGGACATATGCCTTCTAGAGTTCCTTCAGCTCTGATTTGCTGAGGCTGTCATAAGGCCACCTGGACCATGCCCTGTTGTTCAACCTTTTCTCTTCCTGTATGATACATCCTGATACCTGCACACCACTTTCTTTGAGTTCTTCTCATAACATGCTCCCTACCATGCTTCCTCCATGGCCAGCCTCACTGGAACCTTTTATACTTTGGGAGAAGGACAAAAGTTTGTCCATCTGAAAGACACACCCTCCCCCAAACCATCTATCCTTGTTTGACTTGTTTTTCAGGCTGAGCCTAGGGAACATATCTTTGGACTCTTCTATAAAGCTCATACTTTAGCTTCACCTTGACCTAGGCTGTTGTTCTAGTTTGCTGGCTTCTTCTCCTGGCTTCCTGTTTCATGAAGCGCCCCAGGAGACATTTTCTTTCTTCATCTCCAAAGGTCACTGGCTGGTGGACTCTGCTTCTCGTGGCTATGTCATTCTGTTCTGATCTCTGAATCTCCCATTCCCCAAAATGTTTCCTCTTGTATAGGACTCCAGAATCTTATCAAGATCCACTCAAATGGGTGGGGACATGTCATCACCTAGTCCAGCTCAACAACCACTCTTGATTAAATCACATCTCCGGAGAGATGATCTGATTACAGTTTCAAACGTACAGTACTAAATAGGGATTATTCTAGATTTATGAAATGGGATTTTGATTAAAACATGGCTTTTCTAGGAGACATGAATCCCTTCAAACCAGCACAGCTGTCGACAGGCTAAGCCATTTTTCTCACCTGTGTCTGATTTTGATGGTAATGTGAAACCATGAGAAGTGTCATGCCACAGAGCCATCCTATCTAAATTCCATTTAATTTCAACTTCTTCATGGTGCTGACCCAGAAATGAGACAAAACAGGAATCTAACTTTCCATGGATCACAAAGCCACAGACAACCCACAAGAGTGTTACTTCTTGTAATGCTGTCATGTCTGTTTGCATGCCAGCTACTCGAAAACCAGCCATGGCTTTCACACTGATTATCTCACATCCACATGTTGACCCAGGAAGTAGATGGGAGAATGACCCTGTCGTGTAGGTGTGGAAACTGGGGAGACTCTGAGATGAGAGTAACAGTGACTACACCATGGTCACAAGATTTCTAAGAAAGCTCATCTGCGTTAGAATTGAGTCCTCCCTCCTCATGGTCGGGGCCCAGTCTGCACCCAGGCCCTCCCAGGTAGCTGTGGGGATTGATGTCCAATGAACAGGATAGCATGTTTAAGGAGGATGAGCAGTTAGGAGTCAAGAGGGACTTTCATGGAGGACCTAACGGTTGAGAAGTTTCAGTTAAACGGCCTAAGGAGATGACCTCACTTCCCTTGAGCTGCAGTCCAGTGGAACATAGAACACTGGTAACCAGGCACCTAGATTCCACAACAGCCCACCACCAGGCTCATTTAGCCAGAGACGGTTGACAGATCAACATGTTCTCGTGTTGCATTTGTAGAGCACAGGTTCTGGCATGAGAAAAGCTAGGAAGGAGGCATTTTTCAATAGATGCAGGCATTGGCTGAACCCTTCACCTCGCCGCCGCTGTCAGTTGGTCAGGGAGTTCCCGAGGGTAAGTCAAAGTGGCCCAAGGTCAGACAATTCAGGAACTACCAGCATTGTCATCCTGCCTCTGCAGCCCCATATCAGTCCTGCTTTCATTGTGAGGAGGAATGAGGAATGGGTTCATCCACGGCCAGGTTGGGAAACCTCATGGGCATTTTTTGGTCACACCTGAAGTCATAGATGGCTGTTGGGAAGGCAAGTGGTGATGGTGAGGTAATCCCCATGCAACATGTTAATCCTGGGCCCAAGAGTTACCATCTCTTATCAGTGTGGACTGGGCAAGTGTGCAGACACCTGTCCACCTGATTAGGGTGGCAGTGATGGCTGGGAGGCCCCTTAACCTGGGCCAGCAGTGTGATCAAGTGAGAACAGAACCTCTTCTGTGTGTCTTAATGGACTGGGCCCCCATCCCACCCCTCTGGTGAGAACCCCTGAACTCAAATGGGTATGTCACACACATACAGGGAATACTAATAGCTGGAGGCATGGAACCTCCATAAGTGTGCAGCAGTTCAGTGGCCACCAACAGTCTCTTACCATGGCTGCTTTCCTGTTTTCTCCTGGACCAGCTGTGAACATGCTGTTCTTTGGCCAGACTGGTGTCAGGGGGGCTGATGGAATCCCTTTAGTGATTTGATTTCCAGATGTCCAGTACAAATTGGATTCCCATCCACATCAGGCGACCATTTGGGTTTGCTCTTTGCTGAGACTTCTGTTCAAGTCACAGTCTATGGGGGTCTTTCTCCCACCTGGGTCTTCCTGGCACTTGGCTTTTGCCTGAGCAGGGATCACCATGGTTGCAGGTTCTCAGAACTCCCTTTAAGGCAAAAGACATTAAAATCTGGCTTTTGGTGTGAAAACAAAGGTGTTTCACCAACTCGGTCTTCTCCATGCACTGCCTCTGAAGTGGGGAAGAACGAGAGGGCAGCAGACCCTTCCCCTCCATGTCTGGAGCAGAGCCTCCACCAGAGGATCAAGGGAAGATCATAAACGTCCTGTGTGAATGGTTATGGCTTCTGTCCTACAAAAAGTTGAGTCCCCCCTTGAAGTTTCCTTATCTCATGAATGGGGGTGGTTGGTGAGGATTCACGGGAATAAAGCGCTTTGCACGCATTGCTGCACAGCTTCCACTTCTATTCAGCCCCCTGAATGACGACAACGTCTCCATGACTTCATAATTCCTTTACCAGAATTTTTATTTGGATTGTGGGATCTTTTTCTGCTAGATGAATTCCTGCCCCACTACTTGTACCAAGGCAGAGGGGCCACGGAAAGGCAGGTCTGCATTCACCCCCAAGCCCTGCGCCTCTCCTGGTTTCCCAGCTCCTTGGTTAACCACCTGCTGCTGCTCTTCCAGTCTCAGGATGCAAACATGTCACCAGTCCAGAGTGATCTGGAGGAGTACACCGGCAAGGTGGGCGCATGGGAGAATTTCCTGGAGCGCATGGTGACAGTTGTCGAGGAGGACAACCAGACCGGCGTATCCCTCCTCGTGTTCCATTACCGGCCCTTCCTTTCCACCCAATGGGTCCTGGACCGAGTGTCCAAAAGGTGAGCACATGTTCATTCCCAATCTCACAAGAGCTCTGGATTGTATGAGCTGAATATCTGAAGGAGGTCATTGCAGCGTCTTGCCTCCGTTTCCTTCTTTTGCTAGTGAGGTCATAGCAGGACCAACCTGCTGAGGGCAGAGTCAGAATTGCATGATGCAGACCTTGGAAAGAGCCCATGCCAGGCTCTCTGGAAAGGAAGCTCGGTGGGGAGTGTCTCTCAACATCTAGAAATTTCCTTTCCACGTCAAGAGGCTCTGCTCCAAAGTGATCTTTGGAGTCCTGTATTCCCATTCGAAGGAGGTTTGAGATTGCATCTCAGTGCATTCGGTCCTCAGTGTAGCCTGAGTCCTGAATGCTGGGGGCTGGCAGAGGTACCCCAGGCTTCAACAGTTATATGGGAAGATGCAGCTCAGGGATCATTCATACATCTTCATCAAAGATCTATGGAGAATAATCTAAGGGCAAGCAATTTGAAAGGCACTTAGGCTACTTCATTGAAGGAAACTGCAAAGTGCTTGTCGCCTTGTGTTTGCCTGAGTCGGGGGTCCCACAGTAGTGGTAGACGTCATCTGTCGGGACTCAGCCAAGAAGGTACATGTGACACACCCACAATCCCTCTAGGTATGGCGATAGCTGCACTTTGTGTGGCAGGGATGGAGGAGGCCAGGAATGCCTAAAAAAGTGAGTGAGATCCGGGTGAGGAGAGAGGGGCTCCTTCCTGACAGTCCAGGATGGGATGTGGGGGCCGGTGCCAAGAGTGACTGGACAGGTCACTGAGTCCATCTCATGATTCCCACGGGAGTGCAGAGATCTGGGCTTCATCCCCTGTAGGGTGACAGGACTCAGAGAGACCCATGGGAGAGTTCCTGGGGCACTGGGTGCAGAGAGCTCCCCGGGTCTCAGAGCCCACTCTAGACACACCCAACTCTGCTGCCCCTCCACCACGCCAGCAGCACACAAAGATCAGGAGGTGTGGGGAGAATGCAACTCAAACATCCACCTCACTACCCAGTCCTGTGAGCCTGGCTGCAGGTGGCTGCAGTGGGCTGTGCCCGTGCCCTTCAGGGACCATGACAGTGGAAAGAGGAGACCCTCACATGGCTGGCAGAGAAGGAGGCATGACTTCAGGGCATGACTGCAGACTGAGGTGACATGATGGCCCAGGGGGACCTGAGGCAGGGGACATGCTCTGTTCCCTCATCAGGCAGTTGATGAAGCTCCTTCTGTGTACAAGTGCAGTGCCATTGACTGAGCAGACCAACCCCTCCCTCTCTTCATGTCAGTTCTGTTCCAGAGGGAGGGTGCCCAGCAGAGACAGACAGAAATAGAATGTCTGGCTGGTCTTGTCCAGGAGCCCCGCACCTGGGAGGGTGGTCACCAGAGGGCAGTGTGGCGGGAATGGTCGTTCCTCACTCTGTGGCCCCTTCCACCCCCAGCATCTTCTCCTGCCTCCTGCTCACCTGGCTCCATGAGTTTCCTGATGATTTCTGCGAGCCCCCGGACTTTCCCAGTCTCAAACAGCTGGTGGCCTTCGCCCAGATGGCACTGCCTGGGTCTACCCTGGAGAGGCAGTCTCAGCTCCTCCTCTCTGAGCTGGAGCCATCAGGGCCCACTGAGGCCCAGACACAGAGTGAGAAGCATGCTGGTAGGGATGGGTGGGGTGTAGAGGAGGAGGTGGGGGTCACAGGGGCAGAATCCCTCTTTTGCCTGTGGGCAGGAAGTCAAGAGGGGCATTGGCCCCCTCCCCTGAGCACTTGCAATCTGGAAGACTTTCTGAGAGTGGCGTCCTTGGGGGAAGTGGTGCAGGTAGAGGTGGTACACGCTTTTCTGGGTCGAGAAAGGTCCATAGAAAGCCAGTTCTGTTGTTGCATCTTCCACCTCTTGGGGCTCTTATGTGATACTCAGAGATTCAAACCACTGTAGTGCCCCCTCCAGGGTCAGTTCCATCGTTGGCAGCAGAAATCTTGTCACCTACAGAGCAAAAGGCACTTGTGACAGCGCCTCCAATGCCACCTACCGATGTGGAGCCACCGTGGCCTCCAGAGCTCCTTCCACCTTCTCCAACAATCATCACTCCAGCTCCAGAGAGGGAGGCATCACTGATGCCACCTACCTGGCCACGTCCAGAGGCTGCATCATCCCCAGCTCGGGAGCCGAAGCTGGAGACATCACCTGCTTTACCAGCAGAGCTGGCGGTGGCTCTGATGCCAACTGAGTTGCCACCCTCAGACCAAAAACCTGTGACTTCCCTTAATCTGGCACCTGCTGCCTCACCGCCTGAGGCACCCACTGAGCAGCAGGAGGCAGACCAGGTACCACCTGCAGTGCCATCTGTTGAGCTGCAGTCAGCGCCAGCTGTCGCTCCACCAGAAGATCATTCTTGCTCCTCACGTGGGCGCCGAGACCAGGGGTTGAGGGAGTGGAAGGCCCCCGTCTTGGCGTTCCCTCCCAGGCTGCTGGCAGAGCAGCTCACCCAGATGGACGTGGTGAGCAACTGGGCTTCTAAGGGGGGAATGCTATGGACCTTTTCTGGCATCTGCTGTCGCTGAAATGCCATTCGCAGACCTGGGGTCAAATGACCTGGGTCCAAATCCACCATTTTCCACCCTGGTGATGTGGGCAAGTTCTTCATTCCTCAGGCCTCATATTCCCAGCTGGGGAGGACATCACAGGACACTGCCTTGACCATGCATGTCAGAGCACGGGAGTGCAGACAATCAACATCGTAGGACCAAAGGGAGCTGGTCAGAGACTGGCATGTTGTGGGCAAGAGGGGAATATCAGATGGCGGCAGAGTCCAGGGCTAGCCCAGCCATCTGTCCCAGTGGACTCCACGGCCTCCACATGCATCAGACATGATGTGTCCTGGACATGAGGACAGGCTCCACACTAAGCTCCGGGATGTAGCAGCAGCAGGGGACATGCATGTGAATGAGATTAGAGGGAGTCAGGCAGCTGTCAGGAGCACAACGTGCTCCCTGGGCTGCTTCCTCGGCATGTGGGGTTGGAGTCCCCATCCTGTGCTTGGCGGTGGTGAGGGAGGACTTGAGGAAAATGTAGCTCTCTCCTCCCAGCCAGCATAAGGGTCCTGGGTTTTGCAAATGCTGAGCACACTCAAGGAGCAGAGAACCAAAGCCAGAGGTCCCTTCATGACCCAAATCACAATGTCCACCTGCAAAGCTGCTGCTTAGAACACTGGGCAGTGGCCTGTGGAAGGTGCATTTTGCCTTGGGTGGCTCAAGGCAGAGTGACACTCCTGTTCTCCCCAGGAGCTGTTCAGAAAGGTGGTAGCTTTCGATTGTGTGCAAGCCATCTCGACCCTGCGCTCAGAGAAGGGTGAGGAGCACCTGGCGCCCACCATCCGTGCTGTCATCACTCAGATGCACCGTGTCTCCAACTGTGTAATAACCACCTGCCTCGGCGACCACAGCATGACAGCCTCGGACAGGGCCAGGATCCTGGAGCAGTGGGTAGAGGTGGCCAGGGTACGCTGTGGGCGAGCAGAACCTCCCAGCCTCCTGGGTCCTGGGTGTCACTCTTGGCTTTGATCAGCTCTCAGGATTGGAATCTGTGGTCCAAGTCGCTCCCTGGGCCCCAGCCCTGCTTGTTTCCTGGCACAGTCCTTTCCTTGCCTGTCCCAGGAGTGGGGCATTCACTTCCTGCCACTTCTCCTTCCTCAGCTGGAGCTAAAGCTCTCCTCCCTGAGTTTTGTCATGGGCTGGGCACAGGCTGTGCCCTTGGGGTGTTTCTGCATGTCAGGGTCATCCAGAAATGGAGATGCCAGCTCATTCCCCCTTCTCAGCTCATTCCTTTCTCCTTCCCCAGGAATGCCAAGTGCTCCTGAACTTCGCGTCCCTGCATGCCATCCTGTCTGCTCTATGGAGCAACTCCATCCAGCACCTGAAGCAGACATGGGAGGAAGCTTCCAGGTGGGCTGGCCCTCTCCACAGCAGCCCCTGGGGGAACCAAGGATCTTGCCAAGGGCAGAGCATTGTCCCGCCAGTGGCCTTAGCCCTGCTGCATGGCAGCACCTCCTGTGGCTGGCAATGGCATGGGTGGGGGGTCTGAGTCCCCATGTGACCTCAACAGTCCTACCTACAAAGAGAGTGGCTGACCTGTCTGGTGAAAGCCAAGCCATGGGGGAACCTTTTGAGGGTTTTCTCCAGGGCACTGCATTGCTTTGCCCAACCAAAATCAAAATGAGATAAGAAGGCATCTCGTTTGACATGGGAAATGGGCCCCATATGATATGGAGGGTTTATAGACCCTCAGTTTCCAACCCATTCATCCAGGCCATTGTGATCCCTTAAGTCAAAAATCAAATGGATTTGCACTCACACCCATTCTTACCATCCCCCAAACATTCTGTCCTTTCTCCTCCCCAAAGGGAAAGCATTTATCATTTGGAAATGATGAGTAAAACCTCCCAGAAAAGAGAATTTCCAGGCCAGGTAAAGTGGAGGCAGGTGGTGGCGTCACGGTGGGAATACTCCTTGAAAAATTCCAGGCCGGTCTTGTCTAGACTAAGAGGGAGAGGTATTTGTTTGGCTAGCCACTGCTCAAGGGCAGTTCGATGGCAGGAGGCACTGGTCCTTGGGAATGGCAGAAGTAACTAGGGCATTTCAGGAACAGATAGTAAATGGAAAGGTTTAGCCGGTGTCCTTCTCACCTGTAGGATTCTCTTCTGTTCCCACATGGGTGGTGACATATGTTCCAGCTTGGAATGAGAATCGTTTGGAGGATTTATGAATTTATGTCCATTGCTGTGTGGACATAAACAGTTCTGGGCACAGAGAATTTCCTAAGGGGCTCCTTGGTGAGAACAGGCATCTGGCATGGCTTTGGGGAGCAATGGCGGTCAAAGACTCCATTGGGCTCAGGATGGCAGGACTGGACATCCTCAGCTCCAGAGCCACCTCCACCTTCTCCCTGCATGATTCACCCACTGGGTTGTCGGTCACAAAGCATGAGGGTGGGAAAACCAATACCTGGGCAGTGGTGCTGAGTGCTGAGTTGACTTCAGCTAGGACCAATCTGGGCAGAGCCATTCACTCCTCCTACTCCCAGCAGGACCAGGGGCAAGTGACAGCCCTGTGGGTCCTCTGTTCCTCATGTGCAAATGCTGTGAGACCACGCTGTGCTGCCTTCCTCACAAGGGAGTCCACAGGGGTTCAAGAGAGCACAGGAATGTGGTTGCGCTTTCCTCTGGTTCTGATGGGAGAAGGTGCTGGAGACAGCACCCTTTTAACATGGAACACTCAGTTATCTGAGGCACATTTCATGCCTGCACTTGGCACACAACACAGGAGACTCAGGGTGGCCAGCCCACTTGGTCAATGTCACACCACAGGGAGTGCTGCTCCTCGGTTGCCTCCCAGTCAGGGCTGACGATTGGTGACAGCAGCATTTCTGTCAACTGACACCTCCAGGCTGCACAAACCCCAGTCAAGTAGGTGGGCTGATGGGGTGAGGGAAGGATGGCTTCCCTGACCTTGTCCACCCTCATAGGAGGGGATCTCTACAGAGTCCACCAGGGAGGTGATAGCAAGGAGAGAGCAAGAGAGGCCACTATGGGAGAGAGTGAGGGTGCCTGAGGACACGGAGGGTCAGGGTGGGGTTGGCATCCATGACTATACAAGGCTCACTTCTTCTGGCACCACTGCTTTCTGTGCCACTGAGCCTGGGGGGCCTCCATTAGATGTGCCATCATCTGGACCCTGAGATGGAGGCTTGACCAGGCAGTATATAGAAGGCCCTGATGGTTCACAGTCAAAGGAAGGCCTTGGCAGAGCCCAGTTGAAGGTGGATCTGGGAGAGATGGTTGAGCAACCTCATAGTATTTTGTAATTTGCCAAGAGCCATCGCTGGGAGGTGAAAAGCAGTGCTCTTGTGGTCCAAGGGGTTGGAAGGAAACTCGGTAGGAGGTGTCTGAGAGCACCAGATGTCGGCTGGATGAGGTCTGTGTGGGGGAAGGGGACTGAGAGAATGAGGCTTCAGGGTGGGGGCCTTGGGTGGTTTCCAGTGGGCTTGGGCACTCCATCTCACACAGATGCCACTGTTTTCCCCCAGCCCACTGTTCCCGACCTGTGGACGCTCCTGTCAGAGCTAGCCTCCCTTCAGTTAGCTCCCACGGACTCTCGGGAAGTGAGTAGGACTTCGGGCCAGGAGGAGGGAGTCAAGTCCCATTAGCATAGGGAAGAGAGCCCCTCCCTGAGTGCTGTGCTCTCAGCCCAGGGCCCAGCTCATCCATAGGAGCCCTGGTAGCTAAGGCATCATGTCCCCTTTCCAGCCACGGAAGCAAGGTTCCCAGAAGTCAGAGGCCTTGTCCCTCTCCCGCATCCCCTCCTGGCTGAGCTGGGCACAGACTGTCCCTCAGGTGTGGGCATGGGGAGAGAGTGGAGTTGGCCCCTCCATTGTGAGACTGCTGCTGAGTCTCTTCCTTCCTGACCCACAGTCTCCCCATCTGCATTCAGAGATGGTTAGACTGGAAGGTCCCTATGCCTCTGCCCAGGGCCCCCTGTTCTGGTGCCCAGATCCCTGAATAGGTCTGAGCCCTGCGAGGGCTGGCCTGGCCCTGGTGGCCCCTCCCAATAGTGCACAGGAGAGGATGAGGGGGTGGGTCAGGGCCTTTTGGGGCCTCTGCTGATGGACCGGGCTTTGTGTCTTGCAGGGGAGATTGAGAAATTATGACATAGGATTGAAGGTGAGGAGCTGGGAGCATCACTGCAGGGTTGAGGTATGGGACGGATGATCTGAGATTCACAGGGCATGACATCCCATTGCTCCATCCACCTTCAGTTTCTCACCAGGAGAGTGTTTCACAGAGATGAGGTATAACTTCCCCACGGGGGTTGGGGAGGTCCTGGCATCAAGAACATTTCCCTGTAGGAAGGTCTGTGAGAATCCTGGGCTGAGATCAGGGAGGCCTTGGATGAGAGTGCAGGGCAGGAAGTGGCTCCTGTGACCAAATCCACAGACCCCAGCTGCAGCCCTGATCCCACCCAACAAGGCCACCCTGGCCTCTTCTCCATCTTCTTCTTCCCTCTGCCCCAGGAATACAAGGTCATTCCCAAGATCGAGCGCTTCCAGGCAGGATGCATCTATATCTACTTTCGGCCCATGGAGGAATTTAGGGCCTGGTTTGGGGCTGTGGAACAGCTCAGCACTTCTGAGTGGTAAGGCCAGGGCAGAAGGTAGCAGCAGCAGGGCCCTGCCATGAGCTGTGGCTTTCTGTAGCCTCACAGCAGCCCTCTGCCCTGTAGCTTTCATCTGTCTTGTGAGCGGGAGCCCCCGGCCCTGTCAGCCAGCAACATCCTCGATGCCCCAAACCTCCCAGATGTTGGCAAGCCTCAGAGCACAGGGTGAGTTCCCTTTCCAGGCCGGCAGGTGCAGCTGCCTCGGGGCTCAGTGTCTTTTGGGACTCAGCATCGCCTCAGGGTGTCTACACTTTAGTACTGGGGACTCTTCTCTCCTGACCAGCCCTGTGACAGCATCATGGCCCCATCGCAGGGCCAGGTTGTGCCATGATGGAAATAGGAAATGCTGAGTGATCTCTCTGGTGCCTGGGTTTCAGGGTTCCCGTGGCCTGCAGGAGCCCTTGGCAGGGTGGCCAGAGTGCCAAGGGCAGTAGCCACAGGAGGGAGTGGATGGGACCCTGGCATCAGCCCCAGCTAAGGTGCTCTTCTATCCAGCCCCCAGGAACTCAGTGCTGAACCCAGCTGCAGCGGTGCCTCCCTGCCCAGTGTCCGGCTCCAGCTTGTGCATGACTGCAGCAGTGGAGTCACAGCTGTCTCACTCAATGGACATGAGGCCGATGCCTCCAAGTCTGACTGGAACATGAGTGTGGGCCTCATCTCCAAATGCCCTGATGGCCAGGAGAAGCAGGTGCCTGCACATTTTTTTTCCCTGAAGGTCTGTCTTCTGGGCCCCTTTCAAGTGCCGGCCTTCCCCTCTCCACACCCACAAAAGGGGTCAGGAGTCCTGACTTAGAAACAGATTCTCAAACCCCCTAAAGCTCATCTTCAGCTGAAAGTGTCCCACAGGCTCTGGGGTTGACCCTTCTCTCACCGTCCTCCCACAGATTGGTGACTCGACCGTCAACTCAGACCACCCGCAGCCTGGGGCCCCTTTGAGTGCCCACAGAGCCTCGAGCCCCCTGCAGCCCTACAGAAAGCAGGTGGGTGACTCCTGCATCGTCCGCGTCAGCCTGGATGGGGACCATGTCAACGTGCCAAGGAGCATAGTGGTGAGCTGGGCGGGCGGCTGACCCCGGGGGCCCCTTGCCTGAGAGGCAGGAATGCAGAATGATTGACATGTTCTTTCCCTGCTCTCCTGGAACCACAAGCCTAGTGGGTTGAGAAGGACAGACAGCCACACAGATCCACAAGTAGTAAAGAAAGGTGTTCGGTGTGGGTCAGGGCTGAGGACAGTGGACATAGATGTGAGGCTTCCACCTTGAGGTGGGCCAGCCTGGGAAAACCTCACTGAGGCAGCCCCTGGAAGAAGGGAGGGAAAGGACCGCATGGAGAACCCCAAGATCCACATGGGCCTGGCCCAACAGAGGACACTCATGGGGTCAGAAGTGAAGAAACAGGGCCCAGGGGATACGATTGAGGTCACAGAGGCCTCAGGGGTTGAATCCCATCTAACTGCATGTAGGGGAGAGGCAGGGAAGCCAGTTAGGGGAAGAGGCCATGAGGGGAGCAGATTCTGGATAGATCTGCTGATGGAGCCACCTCATCCCTGACCTGCACAAAGGCTGCCTGAGGTGCTGGATCAGACATATGCCCAGCTCTGCAGTTCAGTTTTAGACTGGAGTTTGGGTGGGTGTATTGAGATGTCGCTAGTATGATTCTTTATCTGAGTCCTGCCCAAGCTCAGGGCTTGGCACTGGAGTGGGTCCCCTCAACCACCATATGCCTGTCATGCAGTAGACTTCTGGGCATCCAGCTCCTCTTACTTGCTGCCATCCAGGCTTAGACTAGATGTTTGTTCTCAGAGTCACTAATTCTGTCATCTTTGAGTGGTTTGTTCAAGAGGACAAATCTCAGGGAGAAAAGAGATGCCCAAGGAGTGGTGGGAGGAGCTGGCCCCGAGTGGCCACATCTGTCCCCAACACCATGTTATAGGGTGACCTCTGGAAGCCAGTAGGAGCTGAGCAGGCCAAGGATCAGAGGCAAGGGGCTCAGCCCTAGGGCAGTGACCTGTAAGGGAGACATGCCTTTCTTGCAGGAAATGGGATGGAATGATAGGAAAGGGCCCTCCTTCCACGGAGGCCTATGAGGAGAGCGACAGAGGGCAGTGGGGCCACTCTACACCCAGACCCAACTGGGGTGGGTCTTTGAGCCCTGTGCTCCCTGCTGAGACAGCTCCAGCAGGGCCCCTGCCACTGCCCTTGTGGGAGTCAGCTCCAGAACCCATGTCCTGATGGCCTGTCCCCCAACATGCCCAGATCACCTGCCATGACAGGGCTCTGGCTGTGATCCTCAAAGCCCTGGATGAGTTCCACCTGGATCTGGAGACAGCAAAGGAATACAAGCTGGTGCAAATCATCTCACCAGATCGAAGTAAGTCAGGGAGCAGGTCCAGGAGTTTCTCTGTGAGGGGCTGCCTCAGCACTCTCCTCCTAGCCCCCACCACCTGGGGTGTCTGCCCAAGACAACCTCCAAAAGGGAGATGTTCAGCATTTCGGAGTCCTCAGGGTCTGAAGTGTCTCCCCCTGTGACTTGCATCTCCTCTCCATGTATCATCCCTGGGTGTGGCCCAAGCACTGGAGCCCTAGGGCAGACTGTGGGATTGAGATCCAAGACAAAGGCCTCTCTTCTTGCCCCAGGAGCTCTGCGGTCAGGGCACCCTCTAGCCAGGATGGGCTTAGTTGTGCATCGCAAGCAATCATGGGTCTGTGGACACCAAGAGCAAATATTGAAGTCCATGTTTTATGATGCCAAGGCAAAACAAAAGCCTCTTGATCCTCTTTGGAGGCTCCAGGAACCAATTCAATATTCCCAGCAGTGACACGGAGCCAGGCAGCCTGGGGTCTGAGCCCATAGAGCAGTTGCTCATGTGCTCTCTGCCTGTTTCTTGTCCCCAATGGGAGAGGGAAATACTCCATGTGAGAGCACAGAGCCTCCCCATACCCTGTAAGGGTAACTTTATTATTATTATTATTATTATTTTTGGTGAGCTACTCATGGCTTCTCATCGATTAGCCCAGGGAATCTGTTCTGACTCCCAGATCATTGTTTCCTATATCCTACCTTATCTTCCATCAGCATTTTGTTGAGATGAGCAGAGTAAGTGGGCTGTGTCTTTCAGAAAAGGAAATCTGAGTTCCCACAGAAGTAGGCCGACAACAGAGGCAGGAGCAGGAAGTCTGACGAGCGTTATGGTACAGCACTGTCTAGGCCGGAGCAGTCAGGTGGCAAAGAGGATCAGAGCAGAAGTCAGTGCTCGCTTGAGGGACCTCAGGCCGTGGAGGACTCCCTGGCCCCATCAAAGGCCTGTACTTGGTCTGCCATGCCTTGGACCTCAGTTACCCTTTCCCCAAGAGTGCAGTATTCAGGGACATCTGCATTCGAGAATGCTTCTTATAGCACCTACCTCCCCATCAGTGAAGGCATCAAGCACTTGGCCATAAGATGTGCTGGTGGGAGGACCCTCTGTTAGCTCTAGGCTGAGGTTGCCAGGGGTGCAGTCAGAGTCACGTGTTAACAAGATTTGTTGGGTTCAGTGCTTCTTGAGTTTTGCCCTTGGGCAGGCATCAGTCCAAGGACTCTTTGGTGGCCCTGGAGCTAATTGGGGGACTCATGTCTCTGGGAGAGTCTGACTTTGTGTGCTGCCCAAGGGGTGGAGTGGTTTGGGGAACCCCATAAGCACAGCTGACTGTGCCTCTGTCTGTCCCCACCAGGGCTCATCATTCCCGATGACAGTAATGTATTCTACTCCATGGACCCTTCAGGAAATTACCACTTAGTTCTAACAAAACAGACCTTCCGCGTGGTGAAGAAAAGAACCCGCTCCACCCTTTTTCGCAGGAAGAATACGGGGCTCAAGTGGTCAAGGGGCTGCTTCTAAGTGGCCCTGATGCCTGTCGGCCTTAGGGTCACCCTGCCTGTCTCCAGCTGGTCAGGTGGCTTAGCTGTCCCCAGTGGGAATAGGTCAGTCCAGGCAGCCTCTTCCCTCCCACCAGTGACCCGGGGCCTCCCAGCCCCAGGCAAGTTCCAGCCCTGAGCCTTTCCTTCTGCCTGGCATGACCCTGCCCCTTGACAGGCTCACCTGGGCTCCAGATATTATATTGCCCCCCCAAAAATAAAAGATGTAATTTTATATGAATTTTGAAGTCCATGATGGTATTTTGTTTTCATACTTTTGTCAAAACCTTCCAGGGCATGTTAGCCTGCAGTATAGGGGCATCTTCCTACTAGTATAAGGCACTGAACTAGTGTAAAGTGGGGACTAGCTCACAATTTTGCATCATAGTTATCAAAGTAGGGTAGTTGACAGGGGTTCCTAATGCCTTTGTCCTCCTTTATGCTCATTCTTCTAATGTAATCATAAGGCAATTTCCTCAGCAGGTGTGGAAATTTTGGGCACATACAGGCCAAAATGTCTTCTTCTTGGCTATTAGAGGAAGTTGTTCCCGATTTAATGAATTCCCCAGCAGAATATTCCTTTACAATGGTAGTTTCACTTGCTGGCTAAGTCGGGCTTTTAGAGAGCACGGGTTGGACTGTTTGCCCTTTTGCTAATACTTTAATTGCATTGGTTATTTCTCAATGTTCTTCCAGGGATTTCAGGATTTTGGATCCTCATCTTTATTTATTTATTCATTTTTTAGCTAGCATAGCTGTCACATTTGGTTTGGTCTCCCTCTCTCTCTCTCTCTTTCTCTTTCTCATTTTACTTTAGTTCATCATTTTGAAAACTGTCAGCCTACCACCTCTATATTATTTTCTTATTTAGTTTTCGTACAAGCTTGTTATTATACTAGAGCTGGAAATCTGCATACTTCTATTTCCCTGCAACTTTAAGTCTTTTGTTTTTGTACCATGTGCTCCATTTCCACCACCATTTCAGGTAGTTCCTTTACATACACACTTAAAGGGCAGTTTGCACAGTTAAGCAATCCAGTGTCCTCTCCTTATAGCAAAGAAGCAGGCCTCCCAGATTACTCCTGCTGGACCCTACCCTCTCTAATGCTGTGGACCCAAGAAACAAAGGAGTAGTGAACATCTGTGATTCTCTGCTGTTCTTAGTTTCAGTTCCCTTAGATTTGATTTTGAGGTCGGGGAGAATATTGGGGCTGGGTCTGATGGGCTAATATTTAAGGCATTAGTGGGTCTGGGCAGGAGGTCGAGCTTGAGGAGGGGAGGTGAGAAGGCAGAAAGGGTTTTTAGCAGCACGGCCAGAAACATAGAAAAGCAGCCAGCACAGTAGAGGGGAGGAAACTAAAGCAGCCAGTGGAAGCACAGGTTTTCTTTCATTTTGCTGAACTAGTAGCTATTTGTCAAAATATCTCATTTAGCAAATAATATTTTTTATACAGAAAAGAATTTATTAGAGGGTATCAGATAGCTCACAGAATCCCTGGGAGGTCTATAGAAGGCCATTCTGTAGTGCTGCATCAGGAAAAATGTCCAACCCTATGGTGGGGACTGTTTCTGAGCCACTGCCATGGCTCTCAGCCCCCGTGAGTGTGCAGAGCCAGTGCCAGGGCTCCTTCTCTGCAGCCCCTGCCATGCAGAATACCTTGACCACCATGCTTACCAGAAGAGCAGGCTGTCTTCATGTAGTCACTTCCTCATGGTGCCCACTTCTTAATACAAGGCTCCCACGGATGCACCAAAGTTGCAGAACCCAGGTCATGTTCCAGAACACAAGGGAGCCTAACACTGTGAGTCTCCTTCCTTCTATCTTGATAGGACAGGACTCAAACGTGAGAAATTATCCAAAATGTAGGGGCATGGTTCCAGGGTGATGGGCAGCTTCCAATGGCCAATACCTGCTCTCAGCTACACTGTCTCTCAGGATTTGGGTACATTTGGCTTAAACCCCTGTGTCCCATCCTGTGTGATTCCAGGCCCCTACCCCCAAATTTGGTGCATTGCCCACCTTCTCCTCTTGTGTCTACTGTGCCAGTTCATTTGGCCCACACGTGGACCCTCTCTGCCCTTGTCCCTTGCCTCACAAGAAATCCTGTTATATGTGGAGATTTCATCTTCTGGAACTCTTGAGGAGTCGCTAGGAAGGGTGGCCCTGTACCCAGCCAGACTTCCATTCTCTCACTTTTATTATCTTCCAAAATCCCAGGCTTCCAACCCATGAACTTCCTGCCTCAAGCAACCCCGTTGAAAGTAATAGCCCAGTTTCCCTCAATATTTCATGGAGAGCAGTCCACCTGACTGGCTGCTCACCCCCATCCGCACACCCAATAATTCTGGCTGATCCATTTTCTCCGTCTCATAAGTTACTGCCATTATTTTCATTCATGCTATCATCTTCCCCTAAGACATTGGATCATTTTTTGAGAGCCTTCATAATCTTCAAAGTTTTCCATTTGGTCTAAGACTAGCTAGACATCAGACCTTCCATTTGTGATCATATAAAGGAAACAGCAGGAAGAGAGAATGGTTGCCATCTGACTATCATTCCATTTTAATTTGGGGGCTGTTAACATTTCTCCTTGAGATAATTCAATTTAACTTGACCAAAACATCCCCACAGGGGCTAAGTCAATTTGGGGTTATTAGAGTGCACCTCTTTCTCTTAGAACAGAATGAGAGCTAGGACCAAAATCAGAAAATGTCAAGTGAGAAGCCATTCTTCACAGATATGCTTCCTCAGAGTTGACTGCCTAATTATTTTTCAGAATAGCACCAGAAGAACCGGAGAGAAATAGTAGAGAATTCTTTTACCTGATGGCCAGCAAACTCCATACCAGCGGGCCCGACAAGATTTTAGCTCAACAAACAGATATGACATTAACCACAACTCGGCGGGAGTTCAAAGATCCTAGAAGGGCTAGCCAAGGCAGTCCGACGTTAAACAGAAGATGGAACACAAAGAATCCCTGCTGGCACCAAGCCCTTCCCCGAGCTGCTATCCTGGTGTCATCCCGGTGTTCCCCTTTGAGAACCACTCTTCACATGCCCACTGAGTCCTTAGTTTTGGAGTTAGTTTTTGATCGCTGTGTAAGAAATTACCACCACATTTCAAACAACACAAACTGATTACCTCAGCATTTCTGCAGGTCAGAAGTCTGAGCAGAGTGGTCACGTACTCTGCTCAGAGTGTCATGAAACAGGTCAAAGTGTTGGCTGGCTGAGAGCTAACTGGGGTCTTTAGGAGGGAAGCTCCCACACCTTCTCAGGCTGTTGGTAGACACAATTCTTGGTGGTTAGACAACTGACATCTTCCTTGTGTTGTTACTTGTTGACCAAATTCTGCTTTTGGTCCCTAGAGGCCACTCTCAGAGCCTTGCCATTTGGTCCTCTCTATATGACCTCTCCTATCTCCAAGCTGTGACTTCATGAAGGATCCAGCCCCCTTTCCAGGCTCACCTGATCAGGTCAAGCCTAAGCCAGACATTCTCCATACTGATGAACTCCATGTCAACTGAGTAGGCACCTACTCATGGTAGTGACATCCCATCCAGTCATAAGTTTCTCATGCAGTAAAGGCTAGGAGACCATACAAGAATCAATCACCAAAGGATGTAAATAATGATGCCATATTAGATTTCTGTTTCCAACAGTATTTATAAGTAATACATTCTGGTGTGCTAAAAGTGGATGTCAGGAGACTGGGGCAAAGCATTGCTGGGATTATTTAAGGAAAATGGGACAAATGTATTTTGCTGAACAGAAAAGTTGTTAGAAGAACAACAAAAAAGCAGTAATAAGATCGTTAGGCTAAACTTAATCTGATGAGAGGCACTCTGAGGAGTGTTTCTTAGGAGCTCACTGAAGAAGCCTTCAGGATTGGATTCAGACACAAACTGAAAGGGCAGGTGAAACCTTCAATTACCAACCCCCCTTAACACTGAGGTGACCACTCTCTTACCAGTTTGGAAAAGTTTTCATTTCTTTTGCATGAACTCTCACCTCCTCATGTTTATTCAGAAAAAGCTTGTTTCACGGCCAGAAAAGTGGGTTTCCTATGACTCTGCAGTTCCTACCTTGGCCGGGCCTGGTGGGTTCTAGCCACACTGAGCATTCTAAGCCTCTATTTAAGACCAAGCATTTTTGGCCGACAGATGCTCAGCTTAACCCTCCCCCTTAGGCCTACCTTCCCCCAGACTGATTAGTCCACAGCCTCTCCCCCAATCTGTCACCACCTCTTTTGCCGGCCTTCTCCAGGCAGTAGAAAAGCCCAGACTCTATTTTGTTCATGGAGCTGATCTAAGGTTTCCTCCAGTCTCCTTATTAGTCAACAAAGCAATAAACCCTTTCTCTTCTCAAAATACATTGTGACTAAAAGTGGCTTTGGTGCACATCAGGCTGATGAACTCACTTTTGGCAACAGTACAGGTCCAGAAAGTGCAACCACTGCTGGCTGAGAGCATTTGGGAGTATTTACCCATGTGAAAGGTGCAAAGGGTCAAGAGAAGCCATATATTTGGGATAACTTCACCACCCCTTCTGCCCCAAAGTAAATTCCTTGAGGGCAAATCAGTGTCCCCACTCACTCCCTAGGACCCACCGCAGCACAGTTCTTACTCTGCAGAAAGTAAAATCTCAACAAATAACTGCTTAATGAATAATCATATGTGTACCCGAAATAGCACCTTGAGACACTATTTTGGCTTCAATTGCTTTATGATTTGGACAAAACATCAAACCTAGGTGCTTTCTGAGGAGTGGTGTGTTCATGAACCTGCTCCTTCCATTTTCTGATTGCTCTTATACTGCCAAAGAAAGGATTTGTCATGCATTTCAAAGGTTCAAGGCCTCCCCTTTCAAAGGATGGTTCATTCCTCATTGTGTTTTCTTCCTTTCTCTCTCCGATTTCTGTTATTGTCCTAGCCCTCTAAGACTGTCTGTGCATGTGTCCCGACCCGCGGGACGGACGAACCTGGACCTGAGGGAGGGAGTGAGAATTGGGGGGACAAGAGACACAGAAAATGGAGACAAGACAGGATTCTGATCAAGTCTCAATTTATTGAGGGCAAATCCAGGGTATTTATCCAGCGGGACGGGGGAAGTGCCTTGTATCAGGCGTTAGCAGGTGACAGGCATTGCACGGTGGCTAGGCCAATCCACAGAAACTAAGATAGCAAAGGCGGACCAGCCGAGGCTAGTCAGCAGATTTCTGGGCAGAGCAGAGCAGACATGAGAAAATAGAAACTTTACTTGAGATAAAAACTTAACTTGAGTTAGTATCCAAGATGGTGTTGGACCACAAGGTGGTCAGTAGATGGCGTCAGACACCAAGATGATGGCCAGCACACTGCCGGTGCCATAAGCGGCTCCCCACATGCATGAGAATTCCCGAGTGCAGAGCACCTGGAGGCCTGAGATAGAGATGCTGGGTCAGCAGTGTTCATGGTCCAACTCCCAGGACCAGGGACAGGGCGGCGGGCGCGTGGCCTTCCTGCAGTGCCTGACTGAACTCGCATCTGTGAACTGCCACCTCACCAGCCCAGGACTCTCTCAGGCCCCCCACCGCAGCCCGCACCCCTCCCGCCCGCCCCCTCCCCAGCGCCCGCAGAGTCCCCCGCGTCTCCCCTGCAGGGGGCGCCATTGTCAAGATGGCCGCAGCCGGGAGACTCCACAGAAGCCCCGCCATCGCAGCCGTGGGACCCGCTGAGGCCGCGCTCCTGGAGGCTCCCCAGGACCACCGACTGCCACGGAGGCCTCCCACTGGGGCCTGACGAAGCAGAGACCGGGCACCGGAGCAGGAGGCGGGCAGCGCCGGAGAGGCCGGGGTCCCCGCGCCATGGCGGGAGCTTGGGGGCAGCACCGCGATGAGGCCACAGCGGGCCAGGGGCGGTTTGGGGGTCAGAGCTGGTCCCCCAGGGCTCAGGGGCTGGGGGTGGCTGTGGTTGGCCGGGGGCGGCACTTTGGGAGTCGGTGGGGTCCCTGCTGTGGGCTTTTTGGGTTTAGAAGGTGTTTTCTAATTGGGGTGTTTTTGTGGGCCCCATTGTTTTAAAAAGCAAAGGTTACATATTCCTAGTTTCTAACAGTCTCTTACAAATTCATCAGAAAAGGATGAACATATCAATGAAAAAAAGAAACTTGGCAGAAGGAAACCTATCAGTAAAGAAGATTTTGCCCTAACCAGTAAATCCTAAAGAATGCGTGAATGATCCAAGGACAAGTGAAAGCCAAAATGAGGTAACATTATCTTACTTACTGATTGAAGTAAAGAAAACTCAGTGATCATTGGAGATGGTGTGAATACAGTAAAAAAGATGCTCCCAGGTACATAGGTCTGTGATAGATGCTTTTGGTAGCCCCTTGAGGGAAAGCAGCTGAGTGCATGAATCAAACAGGTTTACTACCTCTTCTAATGAAAAATGTCCTCACAGATACATCCCTAAATGTGCCATGTCACTGTTCATTTCAGTAGTGCGTTAGAGTAACACAGAAGGATTGGAAATCTGAATACAAACTGTTAGGTTTTAAACTGTAGCCGACTGAAAAATCAGAGAAACTGAGTCCGAGTTTAAAAAGTTTATTGTCCCTGGGCGAGGTTCCGGGGTCCGGGTGCTCAGGGTGCAGGCCAGGGAAGTCGCGCCCCCCTAGGAGCAGCGGGGCTAGATATAGGCTGGTGTATTAGTTAGGGTTCTCTAGAGAAACAGAACCAACAGGGAACACTTGCAAATATAAAATTTATGAAAGTGTCTCACGTGACCGTAGGAACACAGAGTCCAAAATCCACAGGGCAGGCTGCGAAGCCGATGACTCCAATGGATGGCCTGGACGAACTCCACAGGAGAGGCTCACCAGCCAAAGCAGGAATGCAACCTGTCTCCTCTGAGTCCTCCTTAAAAGGCTTCCCATGATTGCATTTAGCATCACTAATTGCAGAAGACACTCCCCCTTGGCTGATTACAAATGGAATCAGCTGTGGATGTAGCTGACGTGATCATGACCTAATCCTATGAAATGTCCTCATTGCAACAGACAGGCCAGCGCTTGCCCAATCAGATGAACAGGTACCACAACTTGGCCAAGTTGACACCTGTCCCCAACCATGACAGCTGGCTAGTGGGGTGCTGATGATGCCTACAGGGCCTCCTGTGGTAGGTTAGGAGTGTCTTGCACTTGAGGGCTGGGGGCATAGCTAGGGACCGTGTGCAGTGGGCATAGCTAGGGGCCGTGTGCAGTGGGCATAGCTACAGGCCATGTGCAGTGGGCATAGCTAGGGGCCGTGTGCAGTGGGCATAGCTACAGGCCGAGTGCAGTGGGCATAGCTAGGGGCCGTGTGCAGTGGGCATAGCTACGGGCCGTGTGCAGTGGGCATAGCTACAGGCCGAGTGCAGTGGGCATAGCTAGGGGCCGTGTGCAGTGGGCATAGCTAGGGGCCGTGTGCAGTGGGCATAGCTACAGGCCGTGTGCAGTGGGCATAGCTACAGGCCGTGTGCAGTGGGCATAGCTAGGGGCCGTGTGCAGTGGGCATAGCTACGGGCCGTGTGCAGTGGGCATAGCTACAGGCCATGTGCAGTGGGCATAGCTAGGGGCCGTGTGCAGTGGGCATAGCTACAGGCCGTGTGCAGTGGGCATAGCTAGGGGCCGTGTGCAGTGGGCATATAGCTACGGGTCGTGTGCAGTGGGCATAGCTACAGGCCGTGTGCAGTGGGCATAGCTACAGGCCGTGTGCAGTGGGCATAGCTAGGGGCTGTGTGCAGTGGGCATAGCTAGGGGCCGTGTGCAGTGGGGGTCTTTGTTTGTCAGGGCAGGTCCTGATCGGCTGAGTTTGCACAGCTGTGTGCCCGGATGGTCACGGGTTTTAGTTCAGGTGGGGGCCTTCCAGCCAGAGGCGACCGGGCCAGGCCTTACACAAACTAGGGAGGAAATTTGTATTTAAGTTTTCTTAAGATGGAATGTTACAAAAGTATATTTTAAAGAGATGGCTTTCTCAAACTATTTTAATGTGTAAGAACATACACATACTAATAATATTTAGGTGAATTTTGTGCCATAAACAGCCAGATTCAAATTGTAAATCTTAGATGTTTTAAATGACATATAGTAAATACTATGTCCACATGTAAATTTAACTTATTTATTAATCAAAATGTGTTGAAAAATAAGAAACTAAATATTAATAGTAGATGTATTCAATGATGGGATTGTGGGTTACTTTTAGTTTCTGCTTTTTGTTTCATAGATAAAGTATCTGTAGTGCTCATAGAATGCATTTGTGAAGTGAAAAAGATCTGTCTTTAGAAATATAATCCAACAAAATTGAGGTTAATTTTAACCCCAAAATACCATGCTACCCGGGCTTGAATTTATTTTTCTTTTCATAAGAAATATCTGGAACCCATTGTACTTTTTTTATTATTATTGTTTTTGTATCAAATAAACATGTTTTGCTTTAGTCTCACACATAAGGTAAAATTCTAAAATATTAATTACCATCTATTTTCAGCACCCTGAAGTAATGACATTCCTTTGTTCTTCCTCATGCAAAACATTTTTTAGATTTGTACATTTAGTCTCTATCATTATACACTCTAGGCATTCCTAGATTATAACATCTCAGTCTTTATTGTCTATCTTTCTTTCCGATTTCATTTGTGCCCCCAGGCCTTCTCCCTCTATCATTCTCACATTCAGCTTCATTCAGTGTTTTAACATAATTGTATTACAGTTAGGTAGTATTGTGCTGTCCATTTCTGAGTTTTTACATTCTGTCCTGTTGCACAATCTGTATCCCTTCAACTCTGATTGCCAACATCTTACCCCATTTCTGCCTCCTGATGGCTTGTGTTACTAATGAAATTCTCCAAGTTTATTCACTAATGTCATTTCATATCAGCGAGATCACACAGTGTTTGTCCTTTTGTTTCTGGCTAATCCCACTCAGCATAATGTCCTCAATTTATTCTGTTTTACAACTGCATAATATTCCATTGTATGTATATACCACAGTTTGTTTAGCCACTCATCTGTTGATGGACATTTTGGCTGTTTCCATCTCATCGTAATTGTAAGTAATGCTGCTATAATCATTGGTGTGCAAATGCCTATTTGTGTCCTTACCTGCATGTCGTCTGAGTAGATGATACCTGGCACTGGTATTGCCGGCTCATATGGGAATTCTATATTTAGCTTTTTGAGGAACCGCCAAACTGCCTTCCACAGCAGTTATACCATTTGACATTCCCACCAACAGTGGATAAGTGTGCCTCTTTCTCCACATCCTCTCCAGCATTTGTCATTTTCTGTTTTCTTGATAATGGCCATTCTGGTGGGTGTGAGATGATATCCCATTGTGATTTTGATTTGCATTTCCCTAATAGCCAGGTAAATTGAGGATCTCTACATGTGCCTTTTGGCCATTTGTATTTCCTCTTCTGAGAAGTGTCTGTTCAAGTCTTTTGCCCATTTTGTGATTGGGTTGTCTGTCTTTTTGTTGCTGAGTTGCACAATCTCTTTATGAATTCTGGATACTAGACCTTTATCTGATATATCGTTTCCAAATATTGTTTCCCATTGTGTAGGCTATCTTTTTACTTTCTTGATGAAATTCTTTGATGTGCAAAAGTGTTTAATTTTGAGGAGTTCCCATTTCTTTCTTTCTTTAATGCTCTTGCTTTGGGTGTGATGTCTAGAAAACCACCTCCTAGTATATGATTTATAAGATATTTCCCTACATTTTCTTCTAATAGCTTTGTGGTCTTAGATCTAACGTTTAGGTGTTTCATGCATTTTGAGTTAATTTTTGTATAGGGTGTGAGATATGGATCCTCTTTCTTTTGCATACGGATATCCAGTTCTCCAGGCAACATTCATTTATTTTCTTTAAATGTTCTTTATTTTAAAATGTAACATATATACAAAGGAAAGAGAAAAAAAGCAATGATTTTTGAAGCAAACTTCAATAAGCAGTTACAGAACAGATCCCAAAGGTCAAATAATTATAAATATGAGGTACTAATAAGCAGAAATAATATTTTAGGATACCTAAACCAACTGTAATGCGACAGGAAGATATCTGGGATTCCTATTGGTGATTGTTCTAGTTTGCTAGCTGCTGGAATGCAATATACCAGAAATGGAACGGCTTTTAAAAGGGGGAATCTAATGAGTTGCTTAGCTTACAGTTCTAAGGCTGAGAAAATGTCTCAATTAAAAGAAGTCTATAGAAATGTCCAATCAAAGGCATCCGGGGAAAGATACCTTGGTTCAAGAAGGCCGATGAAGTTCAGGGTTTCTCTCTCATCTGGAAAGGCACATGGTGAACACAGTCACAGTTTCTCTCTCAGCTGTAAGGGCACATGGCAAGCAAGGCATCATCTACTGGCTTTGTCTCCTGGCTTCCTGTTTCATGAAGCTCCCCGGGAGGCATCTTCCTTCTTCATCTCCAAAGGTCGCTGGCTGGTGGACTCTCTGCTTTGTAATATCACTCTCTCTGAATCTCTCTGAATCTCTCATTCTCCAAAATGTTTCCTCTTTTATAGGACTTCAGAAACTAATCAAGACCCACTCAAATGGGTGGAGACATGTCATCCCCTAATCCAGTTAAACAACCATTCTTGACTAAATCACATCACCTAGGGAGATGATCTCATTACATTTTCAAATATACAGTATTGAATAGGGAGTATTCTACCTTTAAGAAATGGGATTTATATCAAAACATGGCTTTTCTTAGGGGGCATACTTCCTTTCAAACCAGCACAGTGATCAAGTCACAGATACTGTGAATACTATTGAGGTTTATTGCCTATGTTTTATATTTCAATTAGAGGTTAGTGAAAATAAAGATGCAATTTTTATTCCATTCAAATTCATGGATACCCTGAATCCTTGGATCTCTTAGGGATGGAAAAAAAAGGTTTGTGTACCCTAGGTTAAGAATACATGAATTAAAATTTGAAAGCAGTCTTCTTTAAAATCAGCAAGAATGTTCTAGTTTGCTAGCTGCTGGAATGCAACACACCAGAGATGGATTGGCTTCTAATAAAAGGGGATTTATTTTGTTGGTTCTTCAGAGGAAAGGCAGCTAACTTTCCACTGAGGTTCTTTCTTACATGGAAGGCACAAGATGGTCTCTGCTGGTCTTCTCTCCAGGCCCCTGGGTTCCAACAACTTTCCCTGGGGTGACTTCTTTCTGCATCTCCAAAGGCCTGGGCTGAGCTGCAAGTGCTGAGATGAGGAATGCCGAGCTGCTTAGCTTTGCTACATTGCTATCTCTCATTTAAGCACCAGCCAATTAAGTCAAACGTCACTCATTGCAGCAGACACACCTTCTAACTGACTACAGATGTAATTAGCAACAGATGAGGTTCACATACCGTTGTCCTATGTCTGCAGCAACAAGACTAAGTATGCTCACCTGGCCAAGTTGACAACTGAATCTAACTAACAAAAAGAACAACTGGCAATCTTGATATTCATTTCCATTATTGCTTAGAGACACAAGGGTAGAGAATACAGTGATCACTTGTTTAAATTTTGTATTTATAAAGAATGGAATTCCAATTAATGTTTTACTGCATTTAACTCCTGCACTGATATATGTAATAGTGGATGGCAATAAATTAATAACTCTCATGACAAGTCAATACTGAACAACAAAAAGCATAAAAGTTCTATAAAATGAGACTATTCTTGTCCTTATACATTAAACTACAAAATGGTTTATGATCATGATACTGAATTCTCTCTGAATTCATAATTAATTAAATTTTATGTATACTGAATTTTAGAAGAAAAGGACTACCTATTTAGAAGAATATATTTGGCAGATGTAGTTAAATAATCAAATTTAACTATAAGGAGGTCTTTTAAATATATGTAGCCAGAGTTTACTGATTAGCCATTTAATGTGTGTAGACATCAATAAAATAAAAATTTTTTTTGAAACACAAATCCTGATTCTAAACCCTCTTAACCTAGATAGCTGATACGAGTACTATAGTAATTCACATTGCTTATGGCTAAGTTAAAAGGAAATCATTATTCTTTACATGTAATAGGAATTAAGATTATTAAAAATAGCACTCAAAATATGAAGATATTTCACTAAAATTTCATTCAAAAATCAAAATGAAAAGAATCAAGATTTTTACAATTTGAAACAAATAATATTAGATGTGTAAATTAACTAATTTTTAAAATGCTCTTGGATGTCAAAATCTGTGTCTTAACTCTAATTAATTTAATTGAGTTTAATAGTAAGCTATAACTTAACAATAGAAGAACACAAGTTTATCCCACCTAGTTACTTTGCAGCTCGATTCAATTAAGTCATTTTCAAACTCAAGAAGGCTGGAAGGCAGATCATATTCCAATGAGGATGTCAGTCTTTTCAAGTGTAATAAACCAACACAAAATTTTGCTCCCATCTCTTCCAATTCTTGAGAACCAATCTGTAAACCCTAGGAATAAAGCAGTATTACAGATGTAACTAGAAAATTCACTATCTTTTGGCTGCATTTCATTAAAATTATATAAAAGAAACATAACAATATTTTAAAAATTAAAAGTTTGGTATTTTGTATGGAACTAGGTCTCAACAAGTACAATGTCTTAACAATATACAATTATTTTAGGTCACAAAGGAAACCAAATGTCCTCAAAGACTATTTCTAAAATGTCTGTTCTCATTCACTAGAATGTGAACTATTTTCACTAACACTCTGGGAAGAAACAAAAGCCACTTAACTGTGAAAAAGATCTTTGTTGGTGGCTTTAAAGATGACATTTAAGAGCATCACCTAAGAGATTATTTTGAGCATTATGGGAAAATTGAAATGATTGAAATCATGACTAACTGATGCAGTGGCAAGAAGAGAGACTTTGCTTTTGTAACCTTCGAGAATCATAACTCTGTGGCTAAGACTTTAATTAAGAAATACCATAATTTGAAGGCCACAACTGTGAAGTAAGGAAAGGCCCGTCTAAGAAAGAGATAGCCCATGCTTCATCCAGCCAAAGAGGTCAAATGGTTCTGGAGACTTCGGTGGTGGTCGTGGAGGTGGTTTTGGTGGGAATGACAACTGTGGTCATCGAAGAAGCTTCAGTGGTCGTGGTGGCTTTGGTGGCAGCCGAGGTGGTGGTGGATGTGGTGGCAGTGGGAATGACTGTCATGGGCTTAGTAATGATGGAAGCAATTTTGGACATGGCAGAAGCTACAATGATTTGGGCAGTTACAACAGTCAGGCTTCAAATTTTGGACCCATGAAGAGAGGAAACTTTGGAGGCAGAAGTTCTGGTCTTTATGGTAGTGGAGGTGAATACTCTGTGAAAGCATGAAACCAAGGTGGCTATGGTTGTTCCAGCAGCAGCAGTAGCTACAGCAGTGGCAGAAGGTTTTAACTATTTCCAGGAAACAAAGCTTAGCAGGAGAGAAAAGTCAGAGAAGTGACAGGGAAGCCACAGGTTACAACGGATTGTGAACTCAGCCAAGCACAGTGGTGGCTATGAAGAAGACATGTTTTAGACAATATTCATGTGTATGGGTAAAAAAACCCCACAAGGACTGTATTTGTGACTAATTGTATAACAGGCTATTTTAGTTTCTGTTCTGTGGAAAGTGTAAAGCATTTCAACAAAGGGTTTTAATGTAGTTATTTTTTTTTTTACATCCATGCTGTTGATTGCTAAATGTAATAGTCTGATCATGATGCTGAATAAATACGTCGTTTTTAAAATGTGCTGTGTAAAGTTAGTCTACTCTGAAGCCATCTTGATGAACTGCCCCAACAGTGTGAAGTTATACTTCCTTCGGGGTGATGTCAGGTTCTATTCAAAATTCATTTATGATCTTAGAAGACTGCTTGTGTGCAGAGAAGCCTTTTTGTCTTCAGAAACCTTGGTGTAGTTGAATTGACAGTTACTGTGCTGTGACCTGGAGTTCATCAGTAAAAAGGGTCACCCAATCAAACTTACAGAATTTCATTTGGTTATAAAAATGATTGTTAGCAAATCCTATGCAATATATCTAAACTGAATAACGGTACCAGTTAAAGTTATAGATAGGAAATGAACCTTTTGTATCATCCATTATCACATGTAATAAATAAACAATACAATATCCCCTTTAAAAAAAAAAGCAGTCTCAGTGAAGAAAAAATTTAAAGGGATATCCATTTAAAAATCGCACACAATATTCTAAATTTAACAAACTAGGTGCTTTAGGAGCAAATATGATGTGTTTATTGTTAAATGCACAAATGTATATACCTACATCTAATATATTAATAACAAAATTTTTTAATAATGTACTTCTTGAACAGTTCTTTGTAAATTACTAATCAGTATTTAAATTTATGTACTGGAATGCACATTCCTAAAATGATGGCTGCAGAGACAAGGTCGGGAAAGTGTACTGTGTTGGCGTCACCATTTCTCCTGCCTTCAGTCTCTGAGCTTTCTGCACGTCTCCACCAGGACCATGTTGGGGCAGAGCATCCAGAGGCTCATGACCTCTGTGTCCACAGGAGCCACTGTGAGGAGGGGCCTGGGAAGAATTTGCCATTTTCAGTAGAAAACAAGTGGCGGTTACTAGTTATGATGACTTGGTACTTTGGATCTGGATTTGCTGAACCTTTCTTTATAGTAAGAAGCCAATTGCTTAAGAAATAAGAATATTTTAGTTTTATTCATGAAACAGCTATGAAGAGGAGCATTTTAAAAAAGCACAGTCCTGAAATAGGGCTCAAACTCTGTTAAACGCATAGCGTGTTGGATATGTTTATAAATAAACTTACTACATGAACCAAAAGAAAAATTATGACCTTAAAAAGACTCAAATAACTAAGAATTTTGTAAGGAGTTTAGGCAAACTATTCGCATTCAGATGATTAAATTCGTTATTGCAAAGTACATATAACTCAGTAGAACAAACCTATCATTTATTAAATACTTGAAAATGCTTTTAGTACTTACGGGAGGAAAGTCTTCAAATATTTTTTGTGGGTAGAAGTTCTGAGATGGTTTACCTTATACTTTCCTTGATCACAGCCACACAGAGTACTCTCCATGGTATAGCTTCTCTGTACTCCTATTTCTCTCCATACTACAACACGGGCTGTTGACTCTTTAGATTTTTCTAGTACGAAACTACAGCTGCTGGTGCAATATGACTCAGTATCTTAGGCAAAGTCTGTAAAGATAATAATGATAAAAGTAAAAATTTTTTTCATTTTAAGAATGTGGTAAAACCACAGAGCAGGGCCAATTATAAGATGGGCTAAAGATATGAATAGGCATTTTTCTGAAGAGCAAATACAGATGGCTGAAAAGCAAATTGAAGGGAAAAATTTTTTGAAGAGAAAATTCAACTTCATTCATATCTCTAATTGAAGTTTGATCTGTTTATCAGCTTCTTTGACAATTGCTGTATGGAGTAATGCTGAGTTTCACATTTACTCTAACTCTGAGCCTTAGGCATCACTAGGTATCCAAAGTTCCATGGAGATACCAGGGTACCCACATAGAGCACAGCATCCCTGAATTTAGAAATAACACTTAAAACTCAAGAATAATTTACTGCCCTAATTTTCTTATATGTATTTTCTAAAAGAGACCATGCAATATTTATCCTTTTGTTTCTGGTTTATTTTGCTTAACATAATGTCCATAAGGTTCATTCACATCGTTGCATGCCTCATGGCTTCACTTCTTTCTGTAGCTGCACAATATTCCATCGTGTGTGTACACCACAGTTTGCCATTCCACTCTTCCATTTGTACCCTTCAATCACCGCCATCCTTTTACTATCATGAATAATGCTACCATAACCATCAGTGTACAAATGTCTATTAGAGTTCCTACTTTCAGTTCTTCCAAGTATATTCCTAGTAACAGGACTACCTAATCATAGCATGACCCTGTAGTTATCCTGTGAATGTGCTACTTTACTGTGTTTTTTTTTAAAGTCTTATGTACCCCAGAAAAGCCATGTTTTAATCCTGATTCAGTCTTTGCAGAGGCAGCAACTTCTTTTAACCCTAATTCATCATTGTAGGTCAGAAACCTTGATTAGATGAACTCTATGGAGCTGCAGCTCCAACAATTCCAGGTGGGTCTTGATTAGTTTATTGGAATCCTTCAAAAGAGGAAGATTTTGGAGAGAAACTCCAGAGCCAACAGAGAGACAGCCAATAGAAACATCAAAGCAGAGCTGACACAGATGCCAACACTTGGAGAACAGAGACACAGATGTTTGGAGAAGATTGGAGCCCCTCAAACGTGGCCATGAGATATTAAAACAAACCAGCACCTGGAGAGAACCACAGGGAGCCAAGAGATGAAAGGCAGGCCCTGAGAAGTGAAGTGAGGAGCCCCCACAGAATGAGAGACTGAAAAATGGGAGCCCAGGAGTAAGGGACCAGCAGATGCCACCTACATGACTTCTCCTAGACATAGTGACTCCCCATCTGACAGAGGTGTTTCAGATCCATTGGCCTTCCTTGGATTAGGATTATCTTCCCTGGATGACTTCCTGTGGACATTTTATAGGCTTAGAATAGTAAATTTGCAACTTATTAAATTCTCTTTTAAAAAGTCATTCCATTTCTGGTATCTCACACTCTGGCAGCATTTAAGAAACAAATACAATTACCCTCCAGAGGGACTCCACCCTTCTGCTACCCTCTCAACATTGAATAAAGATGCCTCTCTCCACATTTTCTCTTGGATTTGAATCTTTCTGTTTGTTTTATGTATTTTGTATTTGTAGATATCACTGAGCTATAACCACATACCACATATTCTGTCAAAAATAAATCATCAATGTCTCACAGTATCCTCACATAGTTATGCAACTTAAGCATTCAGATCCCATTTCCTCCCCCACCCTAGACCCTGGTAACCTATGTTCTAGGTTCTGCCTCTGAGTTCATTTGTTCTAATTGTTTCAAAGCTGTGAGATCATGAAATTTTTTGTGTCTGGCTTATTTCAGTTGTCAGGATGTCTTCAGTCTTCATCCATATTGTCACACATATCTGGACTTCTCTCCTATTCACAACTGAACAATATTCTATTGTATATATATACTGCAATGATCCAGTCATCATTTGATGGACACCTGTATTGCTTTCACATTCTGGCAATTGTGAATAATTCCTCCATGAACATTGGTGTGCAAATATCTGTTCTAGTCCCTATGTCCAATGTTTTGGGTGTACACCTAGAAGTGGGATTACTGGGTCATATTGTTATTCTATACCTGACTTACTGAGCACCCACCAAGCTGTCTTCTGTACACCTGCATCATTTTTCATTTGTATTTATTTTTATTGAACTGTTTATCCCTTACCTATTCTTCCATCGATGTGCTCATCTTTTAATTATAGTGTCTACTATGTCCTACTACCTCTATTCTGTGAGTGTGATGTGAATTGCACCATTTTCCTAGGGTTTGACGCTTACTATTTGTCCCATTCAGTTTTTTCTCCATACAAACATTTGATGCTTATTTTTTCAAATATAGCAGTTTTCCTTTATGATTTTGAGTCATAGTAACATTGTAACATAGTAACATTGTAAAGAACCATTCTGTGTAGTCTTCTAGAATGTGATAGACCTTATTTTATAGATTCATATCTTTGTATGCATTTGAAATTTGTCCTATTCTAGGGGGTGTGGTATAGATGCAACTTTCATGGCCCATAGGGCCATCTAGTTATCCCTGTGACATTGACATCAGCTTTTCTCTGCTCATTCGAGATGTCATCTGTATTAGGAAATTGTACATATTTGTAGGATTAAGTCCCATCCTGAATGAGGTGGGTCACACTTTCCCTGAAGTAGCTCCATCAAATGTAACTACTTAACAATGGGATTACACCCACAGGAAAGAATTAGATTTAAGAGCATGTTTTTCTGGGGCACATTCAGCAATCTTTTTAGGATTTTGCTTGAAACTCTCAACAGTAAACATACTAAGAGTCAATTTCCTAAGATATTTTCTATGTCACTTGTTCCTGGACCCTTCAGATTGACCAGAAATGTGCTGTCACAGGCCTCAGTGTCATTCAAGGATGTGGCTGTAGAGCTCACCCAGGAGGAGTGGCAGCTCCTGGGCCCTGCCCAGAGGACCCTGTACAGAGGCGTGATGCTGGAGAACAACAGCCACCTCATCTCAGCGGGTGAGCACATTGTAGCCCCCCATGGAATGATTTCTCTTTTCTTCTTCTTTTTTTAATATTAATTGCATATTTTTAAAAATTCTGTGTTCCTATTCACCAGCCTCTGCATAGTGAAACATAGGGGTCAGTGACACACAAGTCTCATTAAAGATATCCCTCAAAATCTTAATGTTGTCTCCTGTTTCTCATCAAAACAGAAAGGAAATTAACCCAAGGGAAACCACGGGACTCTGAAAGTGATAGAAAATCCAAGATCAAAATTTCCAGAGTGAAAGAGTCACTGCACAATGGAGTTTTTCCTCCATGTGCACAGTGGCTCTTACTGTGATGAGGAAAATTGTTCTTTGCTGAGCATCTGTAGGTTAAATGTACTTGATCCTGAAGTAAACTCATCATAATTTAAAAATCTTAAAAATATAAATTCTGTGTGGTGAGCAAACTCAATGTGTATCAGAAAATTTACACAGGGATAATCCCTTATGACACCCTAAATGATCATAAGAACTTACCCAGAATTATTCTTCATTACTTAAAAGGTTAGTATCAGGAGATAGCCAACATTTCAGTATATATAAGAAATAATTTACCAAAATGAGATCTCCTTGACTACCTCAGAATATTTATCAAAATCAAGAAATTAACATTGATAAAATGCTAGGATTTAATAAGTGGAGCTTATTCATTTTTTACCTATTTTCCAAATAACATCCATTGCAGAAAAGAAAATCCAGAGCATTGCATTACATTCCATTGTCATGTCTCCTTATTCTCCCTTAACCTCAAACATCTTACCATTTCATTGTGTTTTACAATCATGTCATATTTCAAGAGTTTGGAGCATATTTTGTTTGGACTCTTCCTGTTTCCTTATGATTAGGCATAGTAATGCCCCTTTGGCAGCAGTAGCACAGAAAGGATGCTGACCAGGAGCAACATGATGTCAACTCGTCCTATTGCAACTGATGTCAACTGGTAAGGAGAGCACCATTTTACCTTTTGTACCGATAAATATCAGGTGATGAGATACTGTTGGTTAGACATCCTGCTGATTCTCAAACTTTCACCTCCAGAGCTAGCATCTATTCCTGACCCTTACCACGGTTGCCTAAGAGCGATCTTTTAAAATGTATTCCTTCTGCATTCATCAGCTGGCATTCTGTCATAAAGAAGAGTTTCTTCAGTTATCGCAAACACCATGGGTGTGAATTCCAGGATATAATGTCATGAGGGTGTATACAGTATAATTATGAGAGCTGTTATGTACAATTACTGCATTCCTCAATCTACTGATTAAATGAGCCCCTACTACTTTTAAAATGCAGGGCTTTTTTTTTTCTGTTAAAAGCGTTTGTGTGTATGAACAAACAAAATCAATGTTTGTAACTTTATTGGTGGGTTCCACCAACATCCCCAATTCAGACAAAAGCCTTAGAATTTAACAGTAACTATTTCCTTAACTACCTCCAAACATATATTATTTTCTGTTCTGTCTTCTAGATCCCAAAATATCTCTTCCCTTCTCTTCATATCTGTTTCCACTGATTCTCTCTCCTGGGTTTATTTCAACAAAATTTTAACTTTTGTAATCTTCGCACCTTTAGTCACCCTCTGCCCAACAACCACAATGATCTTATGACCTTTTTGTTATTTTCCAGTGTTGATTCATGTTTACAAAAAAAAATAATGTGAAAGGTTCAGAATTCCGACCTACCCCTTCCCTCACACAAACTGTTTTCCCTACTGGTTTATTTTCCCCTTTTTTAATGCAGCTTCATAGAGCTATGCAAAATATACAATCACTGGCTCACAGTCTCAGCACATAGTTGTGTATACATTCCAATGATCAGTTTTAGAAGATTTTCATTTAGTGTGGTATGTTTGTTATTTTTTAAAATTATTTTTATTGAGAAATATTCACACACAGTTCATCCTTAGTGTACAATCAATGGTTGAAATATCATCACATTGTTGTATATTCATCACCATGATCATTTTTTGAACTTTCACATCACTTCAGAAAAAGAAACAAAAAAGAAAAATTTGATACACATCCCAGATCCCTTACCCCTCCTTCTTATTAACCACTAATATTTCAATCTACCTCATTTTTTTTTACCCCTTATCCATCCCATTATATTTTATGCATCTCTCCATACCCGGGATAAAAGGAGCAACAGATGCAAGGTTTTCACAATCACATGGTCACATTGTAAAAGTTATATGGCTATGCAATGATCTTCACGAATTAAGGCTACTGGAACACAGCTCAACAGTTTCAGGTTTTTCCCTCTAGCCACTCCAATACACGATAAACTAAAAAGGGTTATCTATGTGATGCATAAGAATAAGCTCTAGGACAACCTCTTGACATTGTTTGAGATTTCTTAGCCACTGAAATTTTATTTTGTCTCATTTCTCTTTTCCCCCTTTTCATCAGCAAGGCTTTCTTAATCCCATGGTGCCAGGTCCTGACTTCATCCCTAGGAGTACACTAGATTCTTTCAAGAAGAAAAGAAATGTCTCCATATAGATATGGTGGGAAAGGTGTGGCTGTTTCCTTAGGTTGAATTGTAGGTGTGCAAGTAAAGCTGTTTAGAAATGAACAGAAAGAAAGAAATACTAGAGGCAATGTGGTGAAAAAGAAGTACCTATTCACTGTTGGTCGGGAAGCTGAGAGGTGCAGCTCCTCCAGGGGGCAGTGTGGTGGCTCTGCAGGGGGCTAAGGATGGGGTTGCCCTATGATCCTGCAACCCCATTGCTAGGTATTTTACTGGAGGAACTGAGAGTGGGGACAGAAATAGACATTTACACACTGTTATGTTTGTTATTGATGAATCAATATTGTTATTTATATTATTAGCTGAAGTCAATATTTCACCTTAAGACTCAATCTTTCTGTTGTAAAGTTCTATTTTTTAAAAAAATTTTATTGTGGAAACATAATAGAAGATGGAATTCTCCATTTTAACCACCATAACCTATAGTATTAAGTGATCTTAATTAGACACAATGATAGTTTATAGGTACATTGCATTTGGACAAGACAGAGTAACTCGTACAAGCCTGACTTTCTTCCAGAAGAGCTAACATTGGACAAATGAAGGAACTTTTTTGACATTCCACAATAGATATTTCCAGATAATACTCTTTAAGAGAAAAGAAGTACACAATTTTAGCCCCTCAGTCCACTACTTCCTTGTTTTGGGGACATTTCAAGGCAAAACAAAGGAAAGTAAACTCGGTGCCAGCAAAATGAAGGAAAATTCAGGTAGAGGAGGGAAAACAAAATACAGAGTATGAAAAAAGTGAAGTAAGTGATAAATGGTTACAGGTTAAATCGATTCCCTGAAAAAGATATGTTAAAATCCCAACCACCAATCCCAAGACTGAGATCCAATTTGGAAATAGAATCTTGGAAGATGTGATTAGTTCAGATGAGGCTACCCTGAATTATGCTGGGCCCTTCATCCAACATGACTGGTATGGTGGTTTGAAACACATATGTACTCCAGAAAAACCATGTTTTCATCCAAATCCAGTTTTGTGGGGCTAGACCTATTGTTAACGCTGGGATACTCTGATTGGATTGTTTCCATGGAGATGGGACACAATTGTGGGTGTTGGCTTTTGGTTAAATGGAGACGTGACTCCACCCATTGAAGGTGGGTATTTTAATAGTTTGCTAGAGTCCTTTAAAAGGGGAAACACTTTGGAGAAACCTCAGATGCAAATGCTTGCAGTGCTGACAGAGGAAATACCTGGACACAGGAAGAACCCAGAAGATATTGGCATGTGCCTTCCCATTTGATGCTAAGCAAGCCAGAATGCAGAGTTGTGTCCGGGAGGAGCTAAGTGAAGGCCCACATATGCTTAGAGAGTAAATCACTGGCATCAGAATTTGGAAGCAACAGAACCAGGAACAAGGATCAGCAGACACCATCCATGTGTCTTCCCATGTAACAGATATCAGTATTTCTTGAGTCAAGGTATCCTTTCCTGGATGCCTGAGTTAGGTATTTTTCTGACTTTAGAATTGTTAACTTGTAACATAGTAAATTCCCTTTATAAAAGCAATTCCATTTCTGGTATGTTGCATTCCAGTAGCTTTTGCAAATGAAAACTGCTGGTGTCCTTATCAGCAGAGAAACCTTAAATAGAGTTAGTGTGTTGGTTTGCAGCTTCAGAAAAACCATGTTCTCATAATCCAGTCATGAGGGGGCAGACCTATTGTAGGGTGGGACCTTTTGTTTAGGTTGTTTTCATAGAGGCATGACCCACCCAATTGTGGTGGCATCTTTTGAGTACATTATTTCCATTGAGATGTGACTACACCCATTCAAGGTAGGTCTTAATTAGCTTACTGGAGTCTTTGAAAGATCTGACATAGTGAGCAGAGAGATGCAACTAGACAGACATTTGAAGATGCTAAGCTAAGAGATGAAATCCAGAGATTGCCCCAGAGAAGCTAAGTAAGGTCCCACAGGCACTTATGGAGAAAGTCACTGGAATCTGAGGCTGAAAGCAACAAACTGGGAAGGAGCAGCAGATGCCAGCTCTGTGCCTTCCCAGCTGAAAGAGTTTCTCCAGATGTCACCATCCTTTCTTCAAAGGCAAGGTATCTATCTCTGGATGCCTTAATTTGGACATTTTCATGGCCTTAGAACTATAAACTTATAACTTAATACATTCCCTCTATAAAAGTGAGTCCATTTCCAGTATATTGCAATCTGGCAGCTTGAGCAAACCCAAACAGCCAGTAAGAGGGAGGCAGGGAGAGACGTCCATGGCATAGACCTAGACTTGATTTCTGCTTCTAGGAGCCAAGGAAACCATGGAATCCAAGCCACCCATCAGAAGCCAGGAAAGAGGCCTTGGGATGGTTAGTGTATGTGTTAACCTCAACAGGTGATGGTGCCCAGTTGTCTGGCCAAGCAAGCACTTGCCTGACTGTTGCTGCATGGACATTTCATAGACTTGAATCACCAGTGAGTTGATTGCATCTATGCCCTATTGCATGTGAAGTCAACTAAGGGGGGTGTCTTCCACAAAGAGAGACATTTAATCCAACCACTTGGATGCTTTTAAGGGAGAAGTGATGAACTCAGCAGTCAGAAGAGAGAACTTTCATCTCTACTTCGGCCAGCAGGTAAATTCATTGAAGACCTTCAGAGTACCAGCTTACAGCCTTCCCTATGTAATTTGGAATTGTACCTCTGCAGTGGCATGAGGCACTTTTTAAAGCCTCATACTATTACAGATATATTCTGTTGGTCCTGTCTCACTAGAAAACCCCCAGGGAGTAGAAAGTATTTCCAAGGGGCTCAGAGCACAGGTCATTGATGGAAAAACCAGGACCAAAGATATTTATCTTAGCCTGAGAACCCTAAGGGTCATCTACTCAAACAAAGCATCACAATTTATGGAGGTGGAAATTAAAGCCTTTCCTGTATCCTCCTTTGAGAGTGGAAGAGGGAGGAAGCTCTACATTTCTATGTCCACTTCAGGACCTCAAACTGGGTATCATTTAAATGTGTTCAATAAAGTAGAAGCCCTCAATTGTCACACTATGGAGAGCCATTAGATTCAGGACCAGCTTCTCCTACACCTTGTGGCTGAGTCATATGAGTCACATCCTCCTGAGCAATGCTCTGCCCTTGACGTAGGCTGATGCTGTGAAGGGCTTCAGCAAGACACACGCCATAGAGAGGAGTGAACTTTCTGAACTCCAAACCCACACAGAAAAGTGAGTGCACTTATGAAGACAAAAACCCTGCATGTCATCTGCTCCTTCCCTGCAAGTGTTGCACAGAGGTCACCACCACCGGTGAGAGACCCCACTTCAAGTCTAAAGCTGGTTGGGTTTCATGCAGACTGCAGAAATTCCTCAATTTCCCTTTTCTTGCCCTAGAAGAAATCGACATGGAACAGGAAGCCTCCTTAAAAGACTGCCTGGTATGATGGTAGCACAACATTGTGAATGTGATTAACAGCTTTGAAGTATATTTGTGAATGTGGTAAAAAAGAGAAATTTTAGGCCATGTATATGTTACTAGAATAAAAAATAAAAGAAAAAACATACAATTGTCCAACATGGTGAACCGTATTGTAAAGGATGGATTATAGTAGAACAATTATAACAGTGTTCTCTCATGAATCATAACTGTGCCACACTACTGCAAGGTGTGACTAATAGAGTGGTACATGGGAACTGTATTTTTTTTTAAAGTAAACATTTAAAAAGGACCACCTGGTAGGTACACCTGAGACATGGTGGGACTTCCTCTACAAAACTGATGTCAGCTCTCTCACTCCATGTTCCTCATCCCCGCCAGTCTACCATTTATTTCAGGGACCCGCACATGACATGCTGCTGGGTTACCTCACATCAGGGCCTGATCAACAGCTTTAGTTAGAAACACTCTGGAAATGATATGGACTGTTGAAATCCCCAGTACAATTCTAAAATAGGTTTATTGTTCCCACTGTTAAAAATAGTGAAGTTGAGGGTATTTTCTCCAGTGATGAAATAGTTCCAGTACTTTGATAGGGGTGTGAATGGCAGGGATGGATAATCAGGTAAAATTCAGCTAACTGTGGATAGACGCGTGAAAAAGTGGAGCAAAACGTTAGGGCTAGACTCTAGGTGGTGGATATATGGTGTTTACTGTTAAATTCTTCCAGCTTTTCGGTATGTTTGAAAATATTATGTAATGTTGGAAAAATTAATCAAACTCTGCACTTTAGGTCTGTACGTTACGCTATAGGTAATTGATATCCCAAAAAAGGAGTATTACCAGAGCTGAGGAGGGGATGGGTCAATAACGGAATGAAAAGAAAACAATACTCCTATTGGTTGACACATGTGATTGTTTAATTTTTAAAATATTTTTTAAAAGAAAAAAAATCCTTTTAATTTCCTGGGCAACTCCGGTTCTCTTGAGTAGATAGGTAAAAATTATCCTCGGTCTAGACGACTTTGAAGTAAAGGGCTGCTTTCTCCTTAAAATAAGCTTTTCTCGTCTTAAACGTCTCGCGCCTCCTACCCTGAATCCCGAGGAAGAAAACCCCCGTGGGCTGAGGGTTCCTGAAACAACCAGGACTGTGGAACCCACACCTCGACGCGGCCCGGGTGCGCCCCGCCCGGCCCCCAGTGCCCAGCCCGCCTGGACCTCTCCGCCCCCGCCAGCCTCCCGGCAAGACCCCGGCGCGCCCTGCACCCCGCCCGGCTCCAGCTCTGCTCACACACCTGCGCCCTGCCCCCGGGGTCCCGTTCCCGGCTTTGCGCCGACCCCGCGAGCAGCCGGGAGCCGCTCCACCCCGTGCGCCCGGACCCCGGACCCGGTCCCGCCCCTTAAGCCCCGCCAGGACCCCGCGCCCCGCCCCGCGCCGCAGGTCCCGCGGCAGGTCAGCGGTCACGCCACCCCGGCCCCGAGCGGCCCTGAGCGCCGGCAGCCCCTGGGTCCGCAGTGGGCGAACTGCCGGCGCTGGACGCCTCCGGGAAGCGGGTGCTGTTGGGCGCGCTGTTCCGGGAGCGCCGGGCGTCGTGGTCTTCGTGCGGTGAGTGCGGGCGGCGGAGAGAGCGCGGCGGGGTGGCAGGCGCAGGGGGCCTCCCCCGCCCGGGTGCGCGTCGGGGCCCTCGGAGGGTTCGGAGCCTGTGAGGGAGGGTCCGCCGGGCCGGGCCGGGCCTTTCCCGCCCACTAGGGGCTTGCGGGATGGGAACTGCTCCTCCCGTTCCTTTAACAGGAATGGGAGCCAGCCCCCAGAGCCGAGGCCCTTTTGTCAGGCAGAGGAGGAGCTCAGCCTGGATTGGGTGCAACCGGATTTTAATGCAAACCGGGCGCCTCGGGGACTCACCTCCCCCACTCCCCACCCTGTCTTGGCTATTAGCATCAAGCATGAAGAAATACTTGGTCCCTTCTGATCCTGGAGGATGTTATGTTGCTAATTTACCCTCTTTGCTCTGTTGTAATTTCAGCATTTTCAGTTTAATATCTGCAAGGAATATGTAGAAAATCCGGACAAAATCGCCAGGAGTTTTTTACAAGTAAGTTTTCTGAGAGCATAGGGTCTCGTGCCCACTTCAAGGGGACCTTCTGAAAGTACCTGTGGTTTATAAGAAGGGCTGTGGGTGTGTGTGGAGTGCACAGACACCCAGAGAGCCAGAGTTTTAGCTCCTCACCCCCTTTCTCCAAAAAAGAGGAGAGACACCTTAGCAATGGACGTCTGTCCTAATTTATTCAAGGCTGCCTGCTTATAAACCTACTAACCATGGTAGTCATTTTCATGTTACTTAATAGTCTGTTTTTAAATGTCGAACGATAATGATCAAAAACAAATTCTGGAAATTGCTGATATATTCTTCCTTTTGCTTCTTTTGTTACACTCCAAATGTTTGTTCACTGTAGAAAATATTATTTTGTCTTAAAGGTGAAAATGTGTAGTTGTTAATAGATGTGCATGCCTCGTCCTCATGACAGCCAGGTATCTATAGTTTCCTTCAGGCACATATATAAGTTTATCTCCAGGTAAGTTTTTGGTTTTTGTTTTAATATTTTTATTGAGATATCTTCATGCACATGCAGTCCATTCCAAAGTAAACAGTCAGTGGCACAAAATACCATCCCATAGTTGTGTAGTCATCACCATGATCATTTTTAGAACATTTCTATCACTCTAGAAAAATACAAAGAAAAAACTTATACATCCCAGACCCTTAACCCTCCCTGTCATTGACCACTAGTATTTCCATCTACCCAATTAATTTTACCCTTTGTTCCCCAATTATTTCATGTTTTATCCATTTTTTTTTTTACTCATCTGTCCATACCCTGGATAAGAGGAGCAACAAACACAAGTTTTTCACAATCACATCAGTCACACTGTAAATGTTATATATTTATACAGTCATGTTGAAGAATCAAGGCTACTGAAACACAGCTCAACAGTTTCAGGTACTTCCCTCCAGCCACTCCGATACACGATTAACCAGAAAGGGCTGTATGTAATGCATAAGAATAACCTTCAGAATAACCTCTCTACTCTGTTTGAAATCTCTCAACCACTGAAACTTTATTTTGTCTCATTTCTCTCTTCCCCCTTTTGGTCAAAAAGGCTTTCTCAGTCCAATGATGCCGTTTCCTGGCTCTTCCCCAGGAGTCCTGTTCCACATTGCCGGGGAGATTTACACGCCAGAGAGTCATGTCCCACACAGGGGTGAGAGCAGTGAGCTCATCCAATTGAGCTTTGTGTGAAGGGACTGGGCAGCGTTTCTGAATCTAAGATCTGTGTCCAATAGAAGATGTCAACTGGAATGTAAAAAAAGGTAAAATTGTCTAATTAAATAACCCAACTTTTATAGCTTTTATTCTTTTTTATGTATACCTTTGGGGGAAGTGAAGAGAATTATTATCTATATCATTTTGAAAATCTTGGCAAAAGAATTGTCTAAATTAATTGAACATTTTAGCATATAATTCTTTGCTCTGGCTCATGCAATTTTGCTGCTTTAAAAGCCTGTAGGTAGCATTAGAATGGAATAAAAAACTTGGGTTGAGGGAAGTTGTATAAAACATATAATTTCTTTTCTATTTTTTAGTTTTTAAACATATATAATTTCTAATCATCTGTGTCTGTCCTTTTTTTTTCTTTGAAGGAAGGAAATATCACCATTATAGTGATTGGACAGTCATCCTGACATTATACTGAGGTAAATATTAACATTAAATCTGTTCCAGAGATAAAAATTTTATTTGAGACACTAAATATAGGTAAAATTTGCATAAATTGCATTAGATGTTGTTACTTTTCTCTTATTTGTTCCTGTAAAAAATCCCAGCTGTTTTCTTTCTTTACCCTGTCTGCAACCTGACTGGATATTCTCAAGAAATCTGTGTTGATCCTGAGAGAGGAATTTATAAAAGATTGGGAATGAAAAGACGTGAAGAAATTGCCTCCTCAGGTAAGACATGACGTGTGTTACTTAGAAAAGCTGATGGTGTGTTTTCATGTTATACTCATAGGGGAGCAAATTCATAAATCAGACTTCCTTTTGTGATTCTAATAAGTGGTGTAGACGGATACACCAGGCTCTTAATAGGTTCCATTTCCTGGGTGTAATGACACAGAAGGCTGTTGTGAAGTTTAGTACCCCATTGTGGTCAGTGAGAGGGAGGGGTCAGGGGTTTAGGATGTATGGGTTTTTTCTTTTTATTTCTTTTTCTGGAGTGATGCAAAAGTTCTAAAAATGATCATGGGGATGAATACACAACTATATATAAATATATACATATATATTATACATATAAATAAAATACCAACTGTGCCAGAAAGGTGAGAGCAAGAAGGTCTGGGAAGGCTTTGCAGAGGAGGTAATGTCTAAGCTGTCCCCAGAAGGATTTAGCTGGGTGAGGACAAGGGTGGGGAAGCATGACAGAAAGTAGCATGTGCTAAAGCACAGAGGCATGAAAAGATGGGACTCGTGGCAGGTGGTGTCTCTGGCTGGAGTCTGGGAGCCAGTTGGGAGGTTGATATGAAACAACAGAGAGGTTGTGACCAACTGATGTCAGGTCTGGTGTGACAGGTCAAGAGGTTTGGGTTTATTCTGAAGGCTGTGAGGGAGTCAGACAATGTTTGAAGTGGAAAAGTGATAGAGTCACATACCCTCTGTGGAGGAGGAATTGGAGCAGGCCAAACCGAAGCCAGTGAGTTGGGTTGTGGTAATAGGCTAGAAAGAAATCCCAGGGCCTGCAGTGGAGACGGAGGGAGGAGGTGGGTCTGGGGTCTATTCATGAAGTTGGCATGGTCCCTTGGCAGATGTTGTTAAAGAAGGCAGTCTAAACTGATGAGCTGATGTAAACACAGTGTTTACATTCCCTCTCTCTCTATTTCTCTCTCTCTTCTTTTCTCTTCCATCTCTCTCTCTTTCTGTCTGTCTGCTTGCCTGCCTGCCTGCCTGCCTGCCTGCCTGCCTATCTATCTATCTATCTATCTATCTATCTATCTATCTATCTATCTATCTATCTATCTATCTATCTAATCTATCTCCCATAGCAGGACAGATTGCCAGCCTTACTTACTTTTTGGTATACTATCTTCATGTGCTATTATGGAGACTCAATATTTGTAAGTTCTGCATATCATTTAGCACTTTAAATATATAGACTGTGAGTTTTCACTCTAATTAAATCTCACTAGTCATTGCCAAAATAAGGTTATAGACTTGTAAAGAAAACAGATGAATTCTAAGCAAAATATGTCATTATAATTATTAGAGAGGGTATATTAAAATCTTTTAAACTCTGTTGACTTCTATTAAAGCACTGTATTTCAAAACTGAAAATGTTAGGTTTTCATAGAATAATTTTTAGCAATACCTCAATGAAAAGTATAAAGGCATAAATCTCAGGATTAGTATCAGAACAGTCCTACTTGAAAATTAAGACAATGAAAAGATATTACATAATTATAATTTAAAATACTGAGTTTTATAACACTTTAAAAATGTTCAGTGAAGGTGAAGATTTCAAAATAGGGAAGAATCATCAAGAGTTTTTTTTTAATCAATAGAATAATGTTATATATATATTTTAAACTTTTTATTTGGCAGTAAATAATTTGGCAATAAATTATTTATTTGGCAATAAATAATTTCAAACTTACAGGATAGCAGCACAATTAATACAAACCCCATATACAGAGAACACCAACAAACCCCCTCCACCAGATACCCGGAACTGTCAGTTTTAACATTTTGCCTCCTTTGCCCTGTCCGTCTGTCCGTCCATCTATCTATCTATTTTCTGAACATCTGAGAGTAGGTTGTCCACATTTTACTCCTTGGCACATAATACTTCCATGTACATTTCCTATAAACTAGCATATTCATTTATATAATCACCTTAAGTGTACTTTATCAAGCTCCAAAAACTTAAATCTATGAAGTTAAGATATAAGGGTTACAATCTATATGCCACTATTTTCTTATGTCCCACTAATGTCCTTTTGGGCCTTTTTACCTCCATTCTTGGCTCCCATCTAGGATCATGTATTACATTTAATTGTCATTATCTCTTCAGCTTTTCTTTTTTTTTTTTGTAGAATCATATATTCAACATAAACCTTCCCATCCCAGCCCCTCCCAGCACACATTGCAGTAGGATTAGTCACATTCAGTGTTGCAGCATCTTCACCAGTATCCATTACTATAACTTTCCCCTCACCCCAGATAAAACCCTGCACTCACTTTGCATTAACTCCTTATTGCCTTGACTCCCACCCCTGGTAACCTGTGCTCTACTTTCTGTCACTATGAGTTTGCATGTTCTCTAATACTTAAGTTTCTTCATGGTTACCATGGGTTAAATTTAACCCACCAAGTTTCTAACAATCTCATTTTGCTTAGCTACCAATTTAACAACTTCAATACCATCATAAACTATGCTCCCAAACCCCTTCACCCACCCAATTCTATGTACCTCGTATCACAAATTACATAGTTACACATTATGAGTCCCAGACATTGATTTATCATATCTTATGCATGTGCCTTTTAGATCCCATAGGAAGTAAAAAGTGGAGTTACTAATACAAAATACAGTATTACTGGTATTTATATTTGCCCATGATATTAATTTACTGGAGGTTTTTATTTCTTCATGTGGCTTTGATTTCATGTCTAGTGTCCTTTCCTTTCAACCCACAGGACTCCCTTTGGCATGACTTGTAGGGTGAGTCTGATGGTGAGTAAGTCCCTCACTCTGTTTTTCCAGGAATGTCTTAATTCTTCCCTCGTTTTTAAAGACAGTTTTGCCAGATACAGACTCATGGTTGTCTTTGGTTCCTTTTCATAATTTCCATCTCACTATCGATACTCTCTTTGTGCTCATCTGTCATTTTCCTGATTTCCTGTAGTTCTTTGTCCATGTTTTCTTTTAGCTCTTTGGGCATATTTAGGACAATTTTTAAAAATGTCTTTGTCTGGAATGTTCCAGGTCTGAGCAGCCTCATTGGTGGTTTCTGGTGCTTTAATCTTCTCCTTTGCCTGGGCCATCACTTCCTGTTTCTTTTTGAGTTGTATTATTTTGACTAAACTTGGAAATTTTGATGTTTTAATGCATCATTGCTGGAATTTTGACTCTGAAGCATGCATCCCTTAAATTTATATCCCGCTACTGTTATGACAGAGCTTTCCTTGAATGTCAGAAACTGACAAAGAAAGGAAGACAGAAAGAAAGGGAAAAGAAAACACCTTCCCCAGTCTTTGCAGAAGGCCTGGGCAGGTGTTCTCCCTCAGTTCTTTTCCATACAGTGAGTCTGGAAATAGTTCCAGGCCAAGCCCTCCCTGGTCCTTTCTGCAGGTGTACTGGGCATGCAGGTTTGACCCTAAGAAATCCCATCTACATGGGTGTGAATGTCCTCTCTTCCCTAGGAAATGTTTTCCTCATGGTCCTGGCCACTGCACTGCTCATCCTACAGTCAGCAGCCCCTCACCCCAGGCAGCCACTTGCCTGCTGTCTGTATGGCGATCAGTGAACCACCTTCCATGTGCAGAACCAGCTCTGGGAGGGCGAGCCCCTTGGGCCATGGCCAGACAGATTGGGCCAGACACACATGTTCCCAGTGTGCGCATGAGGGCTGCTCTGCTCCCTCTGGAACTGGGGCCAGGGATCTGCACTGGGGACCCGAGTGGCTCCACGCTCAGCTGGTGGTGAAATAAGGAAGAGGCCAGCCAGGCTGTTGTGAGATCCCACCACTTTTAAGCCTTTTTTCTTGATTCTGGGCTGGCTTGCCTGATACTGCAGTTTTTTTTTTTTATTGTATAGTATAACATATATGCAAGCAAAGAAATAAAAAAGCAATAGTTTCTAAAGCATTCTTCAACAAGTGGTTATAGAACAGATCCCTGAGTTTGTCATGGGCTACCATATGATGCTCATATTTTTCCTTCTCGCTGCTCCAGAATAGACGAGGCAAGAGGGCTGTATTCCCATCTCTAGCTTCTATGTATCTCTAAGTCCCCTGTATTCTATATTATAAGCCTCTGATTATACCTTTATGCTGGTCATAAAAGTAGACTCATATAGTATCTATCCTTTTGTGTCTGGCTAACTTCACTCGGCATTATGTCCTCAAGGCTCATCTTGTTGTGTGCTTCAGGATGTCATTTTGTCTTACTGCTGCATAATATTCCATTGTATGTGTATTCTACATTTTGTTGATGCACTCATCTGTTGATTGGCATTTGGTTTGTTTCCATCTTTTGGCAATTGTGAATAATGCTGCTATGAACATTGATGTGCAAATGTCTGTGTTGTTGCTTTCCGCTCTTCTGGGTATATACCAAATAGTGCTATTGCTGGGTCATAGGGCAACTCGATATTTAGTTTCCTAAAGAATTGCAAAACAGTCTTCATTGTGGTTGCACCATTATACATTCCCACCAGCAGGGCAAAAGTGTCCCAGTTTCTCCACATCCTCTCCAACATTTATAGTTTCCTGTTTGTTTAATAGTAGCCATTCTTATAGGTGTGAGGTGGTATCTCATGGTAGTCTTGGTCTGCATTTCCCTTATAGGCAATGAAAATGACCATTTCTTCATGTGCTTTTGAGCCATCTGTATTTGCTCTTTGGAAAAATGCCTATTCATATCTTTAGCCCATTTTATAATTGGGTTTATTCTTTTGTTGTTGAGTTGTATGATTTCTTTGTATATACAGGAACTCAAACCTTTGTCCGATATGTGATTTCCAAATATTTTCTCCCATTGAGTTGGCTGCCTCTTCATCTTTTTGACAATGCTTTTGAGGTGCAGAAGCATTTGAAATTAAGGAGTTCCCATTTATCTATTTTTTGTTGTTGTTGTTTGTGCTTTGTGTGTAAAGTTTAGGAAGCTGCCTCCTATTACTAGGTCTTAAAGATGTTTCCCTACATTTTCTTCTAGAAGCTTTATGATGCTAGTCTTATATTTAGGTGTTAACTTTGAGTTAATTTTTGTGTAAAGTGTAAGATAGGGGTCCTTTTCATTCTCTTGGCTATTGATACCCAGTTCTTCCATGCCCAATTATTGAAAAGACTATTTTGTTCCAGTTCAGAACATTTGGGGACCTTGTCAAAAAAGTAGTTGACCATAGATTTGGTGGTCTGCTTCTGCAGTCACGATTCCATTGGTCAGTGCTTCTGTCTTTGTGCCAGAACCATGTTGTTTTGACCACTGTGGCTATATAATAGGTTTTAAAGTCAGGGAATATTAATCCTCCCACTTCATTCTTCTTTTTTAGGATGCTTTTAGCTATTCGGAGTCTCTTTCCCTTCCAGATAATTTAGGTTGTTGGCTTTTTAAAAATATTCAAAGTAGGTTCCTGGAATTTTGATTGGTACTGTGTTTAATCTGTAGATAAATTTGTTCCAGAAATGGAACAAAATGAAATAAGAATGACTGAAAGATAGAACTGTTGATGCAGCTGTCTGGCCCTAAGGACATCCTCAAGTCATGAGGTCAATACCAGCCTTGTGACTGAAGAGGTGGGGTCAACTCCCCAGAGCTTAGAGAGGATGTGGCCACCACCTGGTATTTCAAGAGGATGAGTCCTGGGGTTTGAATGGGGTTTTAATAAAATATGATTGTTGTTTTAGGAAGAGTGAGCTTGGACACAGTAGGGTGAAATAGAGAGACAGCCATGTGATGGAGTCAAAGATTGAATCAGACTGCTAGAAGCAAAGGAATTTCATTGCCACCCATTAGAAGCCAAGAGAGAGGTATGTAATGCATTCTCTCCTTTCAGAGGAGGCAAGGCCCTGATAACACATTTATGTTAGATGTCTAGCCTCCAAAAGTGTAAGACACTAAATGTGCTGTTTTAAGCCAGTCCATCTGTGGTACTTTGTGCAGCAGCCCCAGCAAACTAAGATGATAAAGGTTTGTTCTTTGAAACAGCAACAATATTGGTGAACTTTTACTACAGTAACTGTAAAAAAGAGACAATTCAAATTACTAAAAGCAGAAATGAAAGCGAGAATATTACCCTCAACTATAACATCTACAAATTATTAACCCAGATGAAATGGGCAAATTTCTAGGAAGACACAAACTACCTAAACTGACCCTGAAGAAATAGAAATACTGAAGAGACCCAAACCAAGTAAGGAGATTGAATCAGTAATGTAAAACCTTCCAAAAAAGAAAAGTCCGCAATTGCTTGACTTCATTAGTGTTTTACCTAACCTTTAAAGAATGAGCATCTGGCCTTCTCAATCACTTCCAAAATGTAGGAGATATGAGGGAACACGTCCTGACTCATTCTGGGAGACCAGCCTTTCGAAGATAGCAATGCTAGCCCAAAATATTAAGATAAAATACAGACTAATATTTCTTAGAAATATTGATCCAAAATGCTCCATAAGTAGCAAATTCAATCAAGCTGCATTTTTAAGATATAATACACTGTTATAAGCAGAACTTACCCCAGGAATAAAGGGTAATTCAGCTTATAAAAATAAGCTAATATAATGTGCCATGTAAATAGGATGCAGGGAAAAACCCATGATAATCCTAATTGAGACAGAAAAAGCATTTGATAGAACAACACCCATCCATAATAAAATTACTCAACAAACTGGAGCTATAAAAGAAATCTCTCAGCATCAAGAAGGACCTTAGTAAAAAACACATGGGTATCATTTAAAACAGATATTTTTATTGACAAAACTTCACACAGATACAGTCCATGCATGGTGTACAAGCAATGGCTCATGACATCATCACATAGTTGTGAATTCATCATGATAATTTTTAGAACATTTTCATAACTCCAGAAAAAGAAATGAAAATAAAGGAAGGACTCATCATTCCATACCCCTAAACCCTCCCTCTCCTTGACCACTGGTTTTTCCATCTACCCAATTTATTTTACCCCTATTATTAATTTCTTTTTATCCATTTTTCTTTACTCATCTGTCCATATCCTAGATAAAAGGAGCATCAGAAACAAGGTTTTCACAATCACACAGTGACATTGTAAAAGTTATATCTTCATACAATTATCTTCAGGAGTCAAGCCTTCTGGAACCCAGCTCAACTTTTCAGGTACTTCCCTCCAGCCACTCCAGTACACCTCCAGGATAACCTCTTAACTCTGCCATGGAAAGTGTATTTTGTTTCATTTCTCTCTCACTCCTTTTGGCCAAGAAGTGTTTTTCAAACCCTTGATGCTGGGGCCCAGCTTTTCCTGGGATTTCTGTTCCACATTGCCAGGGAGATTTGCACCCCTGGGAGTTATGTTCCATGCAGTGGGAAGGGCAGTGAGTTCACCTGCTAGTTGGCTTAGAGAGAGAGGCCACATCTGAGCAACAATAGAGCTTCTCTGGGTGTGAAACTTAAGCTCAATTTTAAGTAGACTTAGCCTAAACTTTGCAGGAATAAGTTTCTTATGGGCTGTTCTAGTTTGCTAACAGCCAGAAATGGAATGGCTTTTTAAAAGGGGAATTTAATAAGTTGCTAGTTAACAGTTTTTAGGCTGTAGAAATATGCCAGTTAAATCAAGTTTATAGAACTATCCAATCTAAGGCATCCAGGGAAAGATACCTTGATTCAAGAAGGCTGGTGAAGTTCAGGATTTCTTTTTCAAGTGGAAGGGCGCATAGTGAACATGGCATCATCTGCTAGCTTCCTTTCCAGCTCTCTGGGAGGCATTTTCCTTCTTCATCTCCAAAATTTGCTGACCAGTGGACTCTCTGCTTTGTGGTTCTGTGACATTCTGTCATCCTTCTCTGTTCTCTTTGAGTCTCACTTTTATAGGATTCCAGTAGAGTAATCAAGACTCACCTAGAATGGGTGGAGACACATCTCCATCTAATCCAGTTTAACAACCTCTCTTGATAGATTCACATCTCCAGGGAGATGATGTAATTAAGGTTTCAAACATACAGTACTGAATAGGGATTAGAAGAAACAGCTGCCTTTACAAAATGGGATTAGAATGAAAAAATGGCTTTTCTAGGTTACAAGCATCCTTTCAAACCAGCACAGGAGCAAACCCCAATGTTGAGGGCTCAGTCTGTTGATTTGGTTTTCCCTATTGCTTATAAGAAAAAAAAAGCACAGTGGTCATCTTAAATGGTGAAAAACTAAAAACTTTCTTACTAACAGGAAGGTGGCAGAATAAGATAGGTTGAGTTCACCCCAGCTACAATGAACAGCTAGAGAAGTGACAGAAAAATGACTGGGACATCGATTCCAGGGTGTAAGTGACCTGGGACTGTCTTCTATACCACTTAGGGTTGCTCTGGTTGCAAAAACTGAGGAATTGAGACACATAGAACCAGAGACCAACCTGTTAGTGCAGAGTCTAATGTGCCCCTTTCCAAAGAGAGGCCCAGATCCCTCAGGAGTGCAGAGACAGGGGGACAGGGACTAGGAAGTAAGCCAAGCCATGTTTCTTGAACATGTTGCACCCAAACATGCTGCTCCTGCTCTGCACTTCCCCCACACCCAGGCATCTGAACCCCATCACCCACCCATTCACGGCCTTCAAGCATGCCTGCCTCAAAGCCCCCACACATCCTCACCCCACACAAACCCGCTCGCCTGCCCCAGAATGACACCTGTCTCCCATGCAAGTGCACAGTCTCACCCCACCCCTCCTGGGAACTGTGAACCTGCTCCCAGTCCCTAGCCCCGTCCCCTCCCTACCCCCTCTAGGTAGTCGCCTGCACATCAAGTCTGCATGTGCTCACGTGATAGCGGGACAATATCTGCCCAGAGACCTTAGAGTTATGCAACCCCCCCCAACCCTGTACATGCGTACATCAGTGTCTGGTCTCCCTGACCCACACACGTGCATGCGTACATCAGTGTCTGGTCTCCCCTGACCCTGTACATGCGTACATCAGTGTCTGGTCTCCCCTGACCCACACACGTGCATACGTACATCAGTGTCTGGTCTCCCCTGACCCACACACGTGCATGCGTGCATCAGTGTCTGGTCTCCCCTGACCCACACACGTGCATGCGTACATCAGTGTCTGGTCTCCCCTGACCCACACACGTGCATGCGTGCATCAGTGTCTGGTCTCCCCTAACCCTGTACATACGTACATCAGTGTCTGGTCTCCCCTGACCCACACACGTGCATGCGTGCATCAGTGTCTGGTCTCCCCTGACCCACACACGTACATGCGTACATCAGTGTCTGGTCTCCCCTGACCCACACACGTGCATGCGTACATCAGTGTCTGGTCTCCCCTGACCCACACACGTGCATGCGTGCATCAGTGTCTGGCCTCCCCTAACCCTGTACATACGTACATCAGTGTCTGGTCTCCCCTGACCCACACACGTGCATGCGTGCATCAGTGTCTGGTCTCCCCTGACCCACACACGTGCATGCGTGCATCAGTGTCTGGTCTCCCCTGACCCACACACGTGCATGCGTACATCAGTGTCTGGTCTCCCCTGACCCACACACGTACATGCGTACATCAGTGTCTGGTCTCCCCTGACCCACACACGTGCATGCGTACATCAGTGTCTGGCCTCCCCTGACCCACACACGTACATGCGTGCATCAGTGTCTGGTCTCCCCTGACCCACACACGTGCATGCGTGCATCAGTGTCTGGTCTCCCCTGACCCACACACGTGCATGTGTACATCAGTGTCTGGTCTCCCCTGACCCACACACGTGCATGCGTACATCAGTGTCTGGTCTCCCCTGACCCACACACGTGCATGCGTACATCAGTGTCTGGCCTCCCCTGACCCACACACGTACATGCGTACATCAGTGTCTGGTCTCCCCTGACCCTGTACATGCGTACATCAGTGTCTGGTCTCCCCTGACCCACACACGTGCATGCGTACATCAGTGTCTGGTCTCCCCTGACCCAACCCTGTACATGCGTACATCAGTGTCTGGTCTCCCCTGACCCACACACGTGCATGCGTGCATCAGTGTCTGGTCTCCCCTGACCCACACACGTGCATGCGTACATCAGTGTCTGGCCTCCCCTGACCCCCAACCCTGTACATGCGTACATCAGTGTCTGGTCTCCCCTGACCCACACACGTGCATGCGTGCATCAGTGTCTGGTCTCCCCTGACCCTGTACATGCGTACATCAGTGTCTGGTCTCCCCTGACCCACACACGTGCATGCGTGCATCAGTGTCTGGTCTCCCCTGACCCACACACGTACATGCGTACATCAGTGTCTGGCCTCCCCTGACCCACACACGTGCATGCGTACATCAGTGTCTGGCCTCCCCTGACCTACACACGTGCATGCGTACATCAGTGTCTGGTCTCCCCTGACCCACACACGTGCATGCGTACATCAGTGTCTGGTCTCCCCTGACCCTGTACATGCGTACATCAGTGTCTGGTCTCCCCTGACCCTGTACATACGTACATCAGTGTCTGGCCTCCCCTGACCCACACACGTACATACGTACATCAGTGTCTGGCCTCCCCTGACCCACACACGTACACGCGTGCATCAGTGTCTGGTCTCCCCTGACCCACACACGTACGTACGTACATCAGTGTCTGGCCTCCCCTGACCCACACACGTACATGCGTGCATCAGTGTCTGGTCTCCCCTAACCCTGTACATGCGTACATCAGTGTCTGGTCTCCCCTGACCCACACACGTGCATACGTACATCAGTGTCTGGTCTCCCCTAACCCTGTACATACGTACATCAGTGTCTGGTCTCCCCTGACCCACACACGTGCATACGTGCATCAGTGTCTGGTCTCCCCTAACCCTGTACATACGTACATCAGTGTCTGGTCTCCCCTGACCCACACACGTGCATACGTACATCAGTGTCTGGTCTCCCCTGACCCACGCACGTACATGCGTACATCAGTGTCTGGTCTCCCCTGACCCACACACGTGCATGCGTGCATCAGTGTCTGGCCTCCCCTGACCCACACACGTGCATGCGTGCATTTCTGCCACACCCTCCCAATTCTGGGCAAGTTCGGTCCTGTGCATCCAGCCCCACCCATGTGAGTGTAACCCCACCCCACTGGCTATGAGCTCTTCACACATGCACATAAGGACTCCATTCCCAGATGCTCACACACTACCACCCTGTCCCCCAGATGCATGCATATGCATAGCCACATCCTGCTATGCACCCCAACATCTGTGCACCAACCTCTTGACACCTGCATCCCATAAACCCTGCCCTGCACAAGTGCAGGTCTTCGCCCCACCCCCCGGCACAAGCGCCCTACTCCCACACCTGGCAGATCCTCATGTGCATATCTGTGCCACATAGCCCCTGCCCTGCACATGCATTACTCTGTTCCCCACCCTCCTGCAGTTGCACACCTGTTAGGGACCTGCCCACCTGACATCACCAACCCCTGACCAATGTCTGTAACCCCATGGCCTGTGCCCCAACCCTGCACACTGTGCATCACATCCCAGCCCCCTCATAGACCCCTACCCCTATACAAGGACACATCTGCACTATGCCCAATCTGGGCCCCCTCCCAAGCACTGTGTTACCCACAATCCCCACATTCCATATACCCACCCACATGCTGCCCACGTACCAAACTCCGTGTGTCCACAAAGCCCCCATCTGCCACCCTCCACACCCTACCTCTGTGTCACCCATGTCACACACTGCTGGTATGTGCCAAGGCCTGCCTGAGCTGCACTCCACCCCATGACCCTCACACTCACCTCCACAGCCCAGTGCCCTGCACTCCAGGCTCACAGGCATCAGCATAGCATCCCCAACCTGTACCTATGCATGTGCCACAACCTGTCACCACATGGATGTGCCCCACATCCTGCTCCACATCCATCCCACAAATACAAAGCTTTAGACTGCTGAATGAAATCAACTTCCAAAGGAACCCTATCAAGATATTTGCATGTCTCAAAGGCCACAGAAGATCTCTAACCATATGAAAATGCAGAAAGGTAGAGCCCAGCCTAATGACCAAATAAGACAGCAGAGGAGACACAGACTTTGAAACAACTAATCAAAGTTGTTCATATAAATCTACTATATAAAGTAAATGGGATGGCTAATGACATAAAGGAGATCAAGAAGACACTAAAAGAGCATAAAGAGGAATTTGAAAGAATGAACAGAAAAATAGCTGATATCATAGAGGTAAAAGATGCTGTAAACCAAATAAAAAATATAGTAGAGATACAAAACAGCAAATTTCTAGAGGCAGAAGAAAGAACAAACTAGAGAAGAGGAGAACTGACTTTGAACATACAAATGAGTACGTGGGAAAAAATGGAAAGATGTAAATTGGAGTTCAGGGAAATGATGGACAAAACAAAGTGCACAAATATATGAATCATCAGTGTCTCAGAAAGAGAACAGAAGAGTAAACAGCTAGAAAGATTAGTTCAGCATATAATGGGGGAAAACATCTCAACCCTTACAAAAAACATAAATATGCAAATCAAAGAAGCCCAGTGAACTCCAAATAGAATAAATCCAATTAGGCCTACTCCAAGATACATGCTAATCAGTCTCAAATGAAGATAAGCAGAAAATCCTGAAAGCAGCAAGAGAAAAACAATCTACTACATATAAAGGAAAACATGCAAAATTGAGTTGGGACTACACAACTGGTGCTGATGGTGGCAAGATGGTAGTGAATGATGTATTTAAGATTCTGTAAGACAAAGACTTCCAGTTAATAATTCTCTACCCAGCCAAATTGTCCTTCAAAAGTGAAACACTTAGAATGGGCATAGCTCAAATACCCCTAAAGTGTGGGAAAAAGATCAAAGCTGATGGTGGAGTTATACAAATAATGTAGGACTTAACAAATGAGTATGATTGCTGTATTAATATATTGATATTTCTTTTAGTTTCCAGTATCTTAGAGCAGCTAGCAGTAAAAATTGTGGAATTGTAACCTATACCAGACTCTGAAACCTGTTCTATAACTAATTGTTACAATGTGCTTCGAAATTGTTTTTTTGTATGCAGGTTATTTTTCAGAAAAAAATAAAAAGTTGATTGTGATGATAAATGCATAGCTATATGATGATATCGTGAACCATTTGTTGTACATTTTGGATCATTACATCATATGTGAATATGTAATATATGTCAATAAAAATAAAATAAAAAGTTATGAAAATGAAAAAAAAACTTTCTTACTGAAATCAGAGAATACACATGGATGCCTGCTCCTGCCAATTCTATTGAACATTGTATTGGAAGTTCTGGGACAAGGAATTAGGCTGGTAAAGGAAATATGTGGCATCCATATTGGAAAGGAGTAAATAAAACTTTATTCCCCAATGACATGATCCTTCTCATAGAAAATCCAAAGAATCCACAAGAAAACTGTTAAAAAATGAAGTCAGCAAAGTTGGAGCCTACAAGATAAACGTGAAAAAACCAGTTGTGATTGTGTACACCAACAAAGAACAAATTAAATGGAAATAAAAATTCCTTTCACTCTAGCAACTAAGAACATGCACCAATGAAAGACTATCCTAAATAGATAAAATGAAAATGAAACCTGTTTAAGGGAAAGTAAGTTTGTTTTTTCTTCTCCAAGGAAGCTCATATGATACTGAGTAGGGCCTAAATTGTCAAAGACTGAAATTTGCATCTATAAGGAGGTCAAATCCACAGGGCCTTCAGAAATCCAACACTTTGAAGACTCAGTCCCTGCCTTCAGCTCACCCAGCTCTGCTTGTGATCCCAGCACAGGCCTGGTCAACTGAGCCTGGAGGAGATTGTGTACCTGGCCCTCCTTTTCCCCCACCCCCTGTCCCCACCTTCTCCCCTCCTTTCTTCCTCCATTCCCTCCACTTTGTCTGATGCTGCATCTCCAGGACCTCCCAGACTTCTGTATGGCCCTCTGTAAGAGCAGCACACTATGTCGAAGAGGCAAAGCATAGCAAAATTTATAAAGGGGAACGCGAGTGCACAGATAGGGCAGTTCCAGGAGTGAGCTCCACAGCCAGAGAGACACCAGTAAATACCAGTGCTTCCACAGCAGTGACAGGCAGGTTCCTCATCTGAAAAGGAGGGTGTCATTAAAACTGCCCTGTGATGTCATTCTCAGAGCAAAGGTGTCACCTGTACATCATTTGAAAAGCAGTGTCCACCAGCCAGCAACCTTTGAAGATGAAGAAGGAACATGCCTCCCAGGGAGCTTCCTGAAACAGGAATCCAGGAGAAGAAGCTAGCAGATGATGCTGTGCTCACCATGGTCCCTTCCAGATGTGTGAGGCACCCTGACTGTGTTCACCATGTGCCTTTGCAGATGAGAGAGAAACTCTGTGTTCACCATGTGCCTTCTGACTTGAGAGAGAACCTCTGAACTTCATCGACCTCCTTGAACCAAGGTATCTTTAGCTGGATGACTTAGAGTGGAATTGCTATAGACTTGTTTCAATTCGGACATTTTCTGGGCCTTAAAAGTGTAAACTAGCAACTTCATCACTTCGCCTTTCAAACCCATTCCGTTTCTGGTGTATTGCATGCCTGCAGCAAGCAAACCAGAACCGATTTTGGTACCGGAGAGTGGGCTGCTGCTGCTGCAGTTTGCAAATACCAAAGATGTTGGAACAGCTTTTGAAATGGGTAAGGGGAAGGATGTGGGAGAATTGTGAGACCCTTGAAAGAGAAGGCCTGGAATGCTTTGAAGAGACTGTGGGTAGAAATGCGGACTGTAAAGATCCCTCTGACGAGGCCGTAACCAGAAGGAGGCGCGTGTGATTGCCAATTGGAAGGCAGGTGATCCTTTTTTCAAATAGCAGATAATTGGGCAGCACGGATGAGGGGCTTGGTCTGGAAGGTAGATTTTAAATGCCACGGATTTGGATATTTAGCAGAAGAGATCTCCAAGTGAAAGGTCGAAAGTGCAGCCTGGTTTCTCCTCACCCCTTATTTTGAGATATGGCCCGAGAGAGATTAGCTGAGTCCTGAACTCTTGGGTCTGAAGCAACCAGAAGTTGATATTGTGGAAAATGATGGGCTTCCAGGAAGGGAGACCTCTGAGAACAGTGCTCCCTGTGAGGATGGCACCAGTCAGCCTTTTCAGAGAATGCCAGGATCGGACATGGAGTTATCCAGGAAGGATACTCCTTGTGTCGGATGGGCATGGTCCAAGGCTTCTGCCTAGAAAGCCAATGAGAGTGCTGTGGGACCTGTAACAAGAGAGCTTCTGCCAGTCTGGACTGTGGGGTTCAGACAAGGGACCTAATGGATGAAAAACAACTTCAGAGGCAAAACCATGGGGCCTGAGGTCCGAAGTGATGCAGCCTCGGGCCAGGAGAGCCCTTGCCGAGAGTGACGCACATTCCCTGGGGTTTGGGGAGAACCTGGCTCCCACCACATGGTGGAGTTGAGGGGGTGCTGCTGAGATGTCAGGGAGCCCTGTTGCAGCCACAATGCTGGGAGAGGGTGGTCCCAAGGAAAAGGTGTTCTCCCCTGTGTCCCCCACAGTTGCCTTTGGAGAGAGGCAGACCTCTGCAGAGGCCTTTGGAGCAGGTGGGACTGCTGTTTTCAGAAACCCCCAGGAGGAATGACTGTCAGACTGTGAAATCTAATGGTCTTTGCCCTATAGGTTTTCGAAACTGCTTGAGTCCTGTGTCCCCTGTGCTCCTTCCACCCTGTGGAAATGCATATGTGTATCCCATGACTGTTCCTCCTTTGTATATTGGCAGCAAACGACTTGTCTTGGGCTTTTACAGGTCCAACAGCAGGATGTAAGTTTGGCTTTGAAAAATCGTGCCATAACTCACTTTGATAGGAGTTTGTTCATTTCTAACTTTGTATTTCATGTCTGTTGCTATCGAAATGGTTTAAGGTTCCCTGATATTGCTATGAAATGAATGTATTTTGTATATGAGGAAAACATGTCCTTTTTAGGGTCCAAGTGGTTGAATGTGCTGATTTAAAATGTGTATCCCCTAGAAAAATCTGTGTTCTAATTTAAATCCCATTTCATAAAGTCAGAATAATCCCTGTCCAATACTGTATGTTTCAAACTGTAATCACATCCTCTGCCTGGAGATGTAATTTAATCAAGTGTGGTTGTGAAGCTGAAGTAGGTGACAACATATCTCCATTCATTTGGGTGGGTCTTGGTAAGTTCCTGGAGTCCTGTAAAATAGTAAACATGGAGAAGAATGAATGATTCAGAGAGAACAGAGCAGAATGGCATGGCCATGAGAAGTAGCATCCACCACGCAGTGACCTCTGGAGATGTAGAAAGAACATGCCTCCCAGGGAGTTTCCTGAATCAGGAATCCAGGAGAATAAGCTTGCAGATGACACCGTGCTTGCCATGTGCCCTTCCAGATGAAAGAGGCACCCTGCTGTGTTCACCGTGTGCCTTTGCAGATGAGAGAGAAACTCTGACTGTGTTCGCCATGTGCCTTTTCACTTCAGAGAGAAAATCTGAACCTCATCGGCCTTCTTGAACCAAGGTGTTTTTCCCTGTATGTCTTAGATTAGACATTTCTATAGAGTTGTTTTAATTGGGACATTTTCTGGGCCTTAGAACTGTAAACTTGCAACTTATTAAATTCTCCTGTTTAAAAGCCATTCTGTTTCTGGTATATTGCATTCCTGCAGCTAGCAACTAGAACAGGTTTTGGTACCAGAGAGTGGGGTGCTGCTGCTCCAGTTTGCAAATACCAAAGATGTTGGAACAGCTTTTGAAATGGATTAGGGGAAGAATCTGGGAGAATTGTGCTAACCTTTTACGAGAAGGCCTAGAATGCTGTGAAGAGACTGTTGTTAGAAATGTGGACTCTAAAGATCCCTCTGACGAGGTCATAGACTGAAATGAGGCATGTGTTTTTGCAAACCTGAAAGAAGATGATCCTTGTTTTCAAAGAGCAGATCGTCAGGCCGAATGGACTAGTGGCTTTGTCTGACAGGTAGATTTAAATGCCATGAGCTTGGATATTTAGCAGAAGAGATCTCCAAATTCACTGTCGAAAGTGCAGCTTGGTTTCTCCTCACAGCTTATCGTGACATGTGACCGAAAAGAGAGAAGCTGACACCTGAACTCTTGGGTAGAAACAAAGCAGAAGTTGATGTTCTGGAAAATTATGGGTTCCCAGAAAGAGAGACCCCAGAGAATAGTGCTCCCTGTGAGGATGAAACCAGTCATGCTTTTCAGAGAAAACCAGGTTCAGTCAGGGAGTTTCCAGGAAGAATTTGTGGAAACTCTTTATGTCTGAGGGTATGATCCAAGGCTACTGCCTAGAAAGCCAACGAGAGTGCTGTGGGACCTGTATAAAGACAGCCACTGCCAGTCTGGACTGTGGGGTTCATGGAAGGGACACAGTGGAGGAAAAATAACTTCAGAGGGAAAACCATGTAGGCTGAGGTCTGAAGTTAAGAAGCTTCAGGCCACAAGAGGGGTCCCACCCAGGATATGTGTTTACAGGACTTTCCTTTTCTATAAGTGATTTGTTCTATTGTACTTATAAGCAATCGGTCTGAATGGATTCAGACAGTGATTATTCTTTCTCTACCCTAACCAGTACCTTCAGGGGGCTTTCTTTTGGATTCTCTCCAGTCTTACCTGTGACTGACAGCGTGGCCTCCAGGGGAAGTCCCACAGGACAGTCTCTAGACCCCTGGGTCTTCACACAGTCATTGTAACCCACATTTCACTATACTTCACAAGTGTTGAAATTTGTCTCCTTTTATCTTCTTAGTGGTTTATATGGAGTCAGGTACCATCTGCTCCAAATCACCAACTGAGCAGGCCCTTTTGCAGTCTTCAGTGGCCTGCCTCTCCTTATTTCAGATTGGTGTTTGCTCTGCAATTTCAGTTCCCTGATGGGTTCAAGAAAACTGATTTTCAGTTTACCCAGCAGTTTTTATTCTTGTGCTGATGATGTTTTGCTTTTTTCAGGTCTCTGTACTTAAGCTAAAGCACAAATATACTCTGCACGATTTTAATTTTTTGTAATTTGTTGAGGCTAATGTTCTGTTTTTGAAATAAAAAACAATGCACCAGAAAATATCATAATGCAGTGATTAGTCCATTTCAGTCTCAGTTATCGTGGTTTATTATGTAATTTAAATCTTTTACCATGGTGGTGAGCAAATATTTTCCATGAATCTCCAGTGGTCAGCTTTGTAAGCCATACTCTTTGTTGCAGCTACTGAACTCTGCAGCTATAGCACTATCACAGCTAAGATGATACCTAAAGGAGTGAATGTGGCTGTGTTTCAGTAAAATTTTACCCACTAAACAGATGGTGGGTCAGATTTGGCCTTTAGACTGTAGTATCTCAATCTTGTCAATTTCTGTTTGCATATTTGGAGGAGGTGCATGCAAACAGGTTCTGTGTTCTGGTTGGAAAGACCATTTTATCATTTTAATCTGTTCTTTTTATCTTTCATAATTATTTCTTACCTTTAAATCTACTGCTCTTGGTATTAATATAACCACATCAACTTTCATTTGGTCAGTGTTCACAGGATGTGTATTATTTTATCCTTTTTGCTTTGTCTACATATCTCTCTTGATAAAATGTACTCTCTTTGTTATTTTACTATAGTCAGACAGTCCTTCTTTTAATTGGCTATGTAGTCCAGGAATTGGCACATTTTTTTCTCTGAAGCATCAGTTAGAAAGTATTTGCAGCTGTAAGAGTCATAGGATCTCTGACTGTTCGGCTCCACAGTCAGTTTGTAAATATGGTATAGCAGTAAACAATAGGTCTGAGTGGATTTAGGCAATGCCTGTTCTTCCTGTAACCTACCCAGAAGCAATCACAGTAAATGATTGAGCATTGTAGCATTCCAGTAAAACTTTATTTGTAAAAGCTCGGTCCAACTGGAATTGGAGCATAGTTTGCTGACTGCTGACCTAGAGTGTGCTGAGGGTAGTCTATCTGGATGTGTAATGAAAGTTGTAGGAAGTGTATTGATTTTTTTACATACTATAAAAAATCGTTTTAAGAAGCAACAGCTTTTCTAATATATGTATTGACAGTACATTTATATAATTCATAAATATATGCACATTAATTTTATGTTATAAACATTTTTATGAATTGAATACCATCAAAGCATATGAGAAAATTAAGTCCAGGGTAAGCATTCTTCTCTATAATCATTTCTTTTAAGATTTTTACAGTAAACATCCTAAGAATAGATTTCTTATGTATTTTCTGTGAAATGACCTACTTGTGACTCCTTCAACATGAACAGAAATGTCTCGTTCCAGGCCTCAGTGTCACTCAGGGACGTGGCTGTGGAACTCACCCAGGAGGAGTGGCAGCACCTGGGCCCTGCTCAGAAGAACCTGTAAAGAGATGTGAAGCTGGAGAAATGCATCTGCCTCATCTCCGTGGGTGAGCATGTTTGTATGACTTACTTGTGTACTTCTCTATAGAAGGTATTTCCCTTAAATTTTGCCATCACACATGAACACTTTTGATACTCAGCTTTTTTCATTTTGAATTCCAAAGTAACTAAATCCTTATGGGGTCTAGAAAGAGTGTTTGAAAGACATAATTTGTTCAACACAGCACCTTCAAGATACCTCTGAAACTTTGTCTTCTTCCTCTTTTGGAAAAAGGTGTCAGACACAAAAGGTTCATGTGTGCGCCTAAGCATTCAACTTTTCCACTTTAAAGGGTATTGCATTCCACCCCCACAGCCCCCACACTCACCTCCACAGCCCAGTGCCCTGCACTGCAGGCTCACAGGCACCAGCATAGCATCCCCAACCCGTACCTATGCATCTGCCACAACCTGTCACCACATGGATGTGCCCCACATCCTGCTCCACATCCATCCCACAAATACAAAGCTTTGGACTACTGAATGAAGTCAAGTTCAAAAGGAACCCTATCAAGATACTTACATGTCTCAAAGGCCACAGAGGATCTCTAACCATATGAAGATGCAGAAAGGTAGAGCCCAGCCTAATGACCAAATTAAGATACCAGAGGAGACACAGACTTTGGAACAACTAATCAAAGTTGTTCATACAAATCTACTATATAAAGTAAATGGGATGGCTAATGACATAAAGGAGATCAAGAAGACACTAGAAGAGCATAAAGAGGAATTTGAAGAATAAATAGAAAAATAGCAGATATCATAGAAGTGAAAGATGCTGTAGACCAAGTCAAAAATATAGTAGAGACACAAAACAGCAGATTTCAAGAGGTGAAAGAAAGAACAAGGAATCTAGAGGATAGGACAAATGATTTTGAATGTGCAAATGAGCACATAGGAAAAAAATGGAAAGATGTAAATTGGAGTTCAGGGCAATGATGGACAAAACAAAGTGCAGAAATATTAGAATCATCATGTCTCAGAAGAAGAGAAGAGTAAACAGCTAGAAAGATTAGTTCAGCATATAATGGGGGAAAACATCTCAACCCTTACAAAAAACATAAATACGTAAATATAGAAGCCCAATGAACTCCAAACAGAATAAATCCATGTAGGCCTACTCCAAGACCCATAATAATCAGTCTGTCAAATGAAGATAAGCAGAAAATCCTGAAAGCAGCAAGAGAAAAACAATCTATTTATGTATAAAGAAAAGCATGTAAGATTGAGTTGGGACTCCTCAGCTGGTGCTGATGGTGGCAAGATTGCAGTGTATGATGTATTTAAGATCTTACAAGACAGAATTCCAGTTAATATCTCTACACAGCCAAATTGTCCTTCAAAAGTGAGAAACTTAGAATGGTCATAGCTCAAATAACCCATAAGAGTGGGAGAAAGATAAAAAATGATGGTGGAGTGATACAGAGAATGTAGGGTTTAACAAATGAGTATGATTGCTGAATTAATATATTGATATTTCTTTTAGTCTCCAATATCTTAGAGCAGCTAGCAGTAAAAACCTAAAATTGTAGAATTGTAACCCATACCAAACTCTGAAACCTATTCTATAACTAATTGTTGCAGTGTGCTTTGAAATTAATTGCATTTTTGTATATAGGTTATTTTTCAGAAAAAAGAAAAAGTTGATTGTGATGATAAATGCATAGATATATGATGATATTGTGAAGCATTTGTTGTACATTTTGGATGATTACATCACATGTGAATATGTAACATATGTCAATAAAGATAAAATAAAAAGTCATGACCATGAAAAACAAAACTTTCTTACTAAAATCAGAGAATAGACATGGATGCCTATCCTGCCAATTCTATTGTAAATTCTGGTCTGAGGAATTAGGCTAGAAAAGGAAATATGTGGCATCCATATTGTAAAGGAGGAGATAAAACTTTATTCCCCAATGACATGATCCTTCTCATAGAAAATCCAAAAAATCCACAAGAAAACTAACTGCTAAAAAATGAAGTCAGCAAAGTTGGAGCCTACCAGATAAACATGAAAAAATCAGTTGTGATTGTGTACACCAACAAAGAACAAATTAAATGGAAATAGAAATTCCTTTCACTCTAGCAACTAAGAACATGCACCAGTGAAAGACTATCCTAAATAGATAAAATGAAAGTGAAACCTGTTTAAGGGAAAGTAAGTTTGTTTTTTTCTTCTCTAAGGAAGCTCATATGATACTGAGTAGGGCCTAAATTGTCAAAGACTGAAATTCACATTTATAAAGAGGACAAATCCACAGGACCTTCAGAAATCCAACAACTTAGAAGACTCAGTCCCTGCCTTCAGCTTCCCCAGCTCTGCCTGTGACCCCAACACAGCCCTGGTCAGCTGAGCCAGGGGGAGAGCTGGTTGTATACCTGGCCATCCCTTTCCCCCACCCCCTATTTTCCCTCCCCTCCTTTCTCCCTCCATTCCTTCCCCCTTGTCTGATGCTGCTTCTCCAGGACCTCCCAGACTTCTGCACGGCCCACTATAAGAGCAGTACACTACATTGAAGAGCAAAACATAGTAAAGGTTTGTAAAGGGGACCACGAGTGCAGATAAGGTGGTTCCAGGAAAGTGAGCTCCACAGCCAGAGAGACCCTAGTAAATTCCAGCGCTTTCACAGGAGCTACAGGCTGGTTCCTCATCTGAAAAGGAGGGTGTCAGTAAAACTGCCTCGTGGTGTCATTCTCAGAGCAGAGGTGTTGCCTCTGCATCATTCAGCCAAAGGCCACTTAGTAAGTAACGTGTAAATGTTGTCTTCCATCATATTCAGATGCTGCTTTGTTCTTTTCATTTAGTATTTCATTTAATCCTTACAAATGCCCTAATTATAGGTGTAACCATATGTGCTGGTTTGAAATGATGTATGTACCCTAGAAAAGCCATGTTTTTTAAAGCTATGTGATTTAATCAAGAGTGATTGTTAAACTGGATTAGCTGGAGGCATGTCCCCACCCATTTGGGTGGGTCTTGATTAGTTTCTGAAGTCCTATAAAAGAGCGAACATTTTGGAGAATGAGAGAGATTCAGAGAGAGCAGAGATTGCTGCAGTACCATGAAGCAGAGAGTGCAGGAGCCAGCGACCTTTGGAGATGAGAAGGAAAATGCCTCCCAGAGAGCCTCATGGAACTGGAAGCCAGGAGAGAAAGCTAGCAGATGATGCTGTGTTTGCCACGTGCCCTTCCAGCTGAGAGAGAAGCCCTGACTGTGTTTGCCATGTGCCTTCTCACTTGAGAGAGAAGCCCTGAACTTCATCAGCCTTCTTGAACCAGGTATCTTTCACTGGATGGATACCTTTGATTGGACATTTCTATTGACTTGTTTTAATTGGGACATTTTCTTGACTTTAGAACTGTAAACTAGAAGTTTATTACATTCCTCTTTTTCGAAGCCATTTCATTTCTGGTATATTGCGTTCCAGCAGCAAGGGAACTAGAACACCATATTTTCAAAAAGGAAAACAGTTTTAAAGGTTAAATAACCTTTAAATATAACTTTCAGGGGTGGAGGAGCTAGAATGCAAATGTAGATATGCTTCCCAAATTCAGGTTATTCCTAATAGACTCCATGCCTAAAGTTCAGTGTTAACAGCACTTAGCAGAGTGACTTGTACCCAAATCTCTAAGACTATGATGGTGAAGTGAATGTGGACACAATGACTCTCTGCCAGGTGGATTTATTCCGTAAATTCTGGCTTCTCTCCAAAGACCTTGGACCAGACTGAGGCTCTTGCCCTTCCTGCTCTGTCAAGTCTGTGTCTGCTTTTAATAGGCACAGCCTGATGTTCTAGTGCAGTACTTGTCTGATTGATAGGTAAGGGGGCCACGTGTATAATTTTTAATATTCTCCTAGTGACATTAATAAAGTAAAATAAATACATGAAATTAATTTTAAGGATACATTGTGTTTAACCCAAAACATCCAAAATATTATTTCAACATGTTACACTAGTCACATTTCAAATACTTTGGTCACGTGGCTACTGACCACAGACATGGGTGGTACAGTCCTGAAGTCCAAGAGTCACGTTTAAGTCAGCTGGGGATGGGGAGGGCCAGTTTTGCTCCCCAGGGTCTTTTTGGAATGTCTAGAGAAAGTTCTGCTTGTCACAACTGAGAAAGGAAGTGCTGTTGGCCTCTATTGGGAAAAGGCCAGAGATACAGCTAAATATTCTACAATGCCCAAGTCAGCCCCCCATACCACACAATTACCCAGCACAAAATATCAGAATTGCCGATTTTGAGCAACTCTTCTCTAGATGAAGGTTTTAACTAACCTGATTTTTCTCCCCAGGCCTAGGTCCCAGCCTCCCTGGAATGAAGCAGTGCTCATGGGGCAGGAAGGACAGAGCTGCACAAACAGGAGACCTACCTGAAAGAGCAGCTGTGCTGGCCAGAGACTACTCAGCAGAGCTACAGAGCAGGGCAGAAGAGTCCAGAAAAGAACGGGTCTTGAATTGGTCCACCAGAAGTCATTTTTGATCCCCTTGCCCTGAGTGAATTAGATGGTGATGTTGCCACATCCACAAGCAATCCCAGTCCATGTGACAGTGGACATCATGGATAAACTTGCAGAAGTTGGTGACCTGGGTTGAAAGGGGTGAGTGACTGCCCAGGAACTGCCACATGGCTGGAGGGAATATGAGGGCATTATCTGCAGGGAGGACAGACTCAGCCAGAGCTGAGGAGATTCTGCCTCCACTCCTCCTTCAAGGGCCTCCCATTTTCTTCATTCTTCCCTCACTCTTTCTAGATTCTGAGTTGTTCTCACACCGTGTCAGTCTAGTTGCATCTAGAGCTTGTCTGTGGCTCCCTCTATCATGAATATATAGAGTCACAAAATAATAGTACAGGTAGGGGACTTTATTTCTGACTCTTGAAAGCTTAATAAACTATCAGGCCTCAAAGGAGTGGCTTTTCCAGGTTCAGCACAGTGCTAGGAGTACTGGTGCTCAGTCTGTCTCAATAAGTCAACAGAACTGTCTGATCAAAAAGTCCTCTTGAAAAACAGCAACCAGTTAGAACAATAGGATTAAGAAATTTTCTGTCATTAAAAAATCCCATCTTTCTTTTTTCAGAATTTTCTGTTGATTTTCTACCTTGAGATGTAAATAATATTAAGAAACTATTACTATTAATCCTCTTTTAATTTTTTGTGAGTTGGTCAGAGGGGCATTGATTGTTCATAGATCAATAGGAAAAGAGTTTAATTCAACCAGTGAAAAATTGTGAGGTTCAACACAGGTGATCCTATAGGAGATGCACAAGTTCAGGTCATGAAAGCTGTTGTGATAAGATTTTGAGGCAGGAAGAGAAGGAGCTCACCTGATCTCTCATGAGTCAATTCCTCTTTTTGTACTTCAGCTTATCCATTCCAGTTCTCTGCACTCTTCCAAAAGGAGCAGAAATTGAACATATCTCAGGTGAGTTGTTTCTTAACACATTTTTTATGGTGGATTTTATAAATGTTTATGGGTCCACACGTTAAAATGGAAAAGCAGAATTCGAAATAGATCAGAATCATTAGGTAAGATTCATTAGGGAGGAAAGGCAGGATAGTGGGGTAAAGTTGTCATCTAGGAAAATTCAGGTCCTGTGGTGGTGTAGATTTCTAAAGTGGAGCTTCAAGTTTATTTCTCCCATTTCTGAAAGCCACAGAAGACAGATAATATTTGTTTACCAATTTTAATTGATGGGAAGAATAAAACAAACCTCATGGAAACAAAACACAGTGAAGTCTGGCAGAACATCCTGATGTTTTTCATGTTGGTGACAGTACAGATCTTTTCACTAACAACCCTCAAGTTGGAACGACCATCCTTGGTCTGCTAAGTTGCACTGAAGCCTCTGTTGTCAATCAATTGACAGTACAGGTCTAAGCTAAACTTTATATTCTATGAAGCCCTAGTTATCTATCTTGGCTAGTACTTCACTGTCGTAATTACTGTTGCTTTATAGTAAGTCTTGAAATATGGTAGTGTATAGTCCCCAAGTCCTACCTCTTCAAGAATTTATGGCAATTTTAGGTCTGTTGCATTGTCCTAGGAATTTTGTCAATTTCCACAGAAAATGCTGCTGAGTTTTTCACTGTAGAGGTGAATGAAATGTTGGACATCTTTCATTAGATTTATTGGCAAAATGTCTATTTCTTTCCATTCACTAAATTTTTACCTCATGTATTTAGAAACTTGTTAGTTGCATGCATGTTAGTCTTACTCAGGAATTTTTGTAATTGATGGATTGCTTCTCTGTTACTGCTTTCAAGATTCACTCATTGTCTTTGGTGTCCAGCAGTATTTTATCATGTTTGTGATAAAGTATGTTTGTATTTGAATTATCATACTTTTAGTTTATTGACATTCTTGAATGTGTACATGAATATTGACCATCCAATTTGGGAAGTTTTTAGCCATTTTCCTTCAAATTATTCTTCCCTTTTTCTCTTCTCCTTCTGCAGTGCCAGTTACATGTATGTTGATGTCCCACTGGTCTCCAAGGCTTTGCTCATTGTTCTTCATTCTTTTTTACTTTCCATCCCTCAGTTTGGATTATCCCAATTAACTTTGATTCATGTTTACTCATTCTTCCTTTGGAGTACTCCTATTTGCAGTTGAGTATATGCTTTCTATCTTCTGAACATTTGAGAGCAGGTTACACAAATACACATTGCACACAAAATAGTTCGATGTACGTTTCCCATGAACAAGGATATTCTCTTATTGTTTTAGTATCCTGACTGTTAATCAAATACCATGGAATGGGTTGGTTTAAACAATGAGAATTGATAACTCATGGATTTGAGGCTAGGAGTCTGAAATCAAGGTGATGCTTTCTCCATAAGACTGGCATTCTGGGTCTCTTACCAACAGTCCTTCTTCCTTGTCTTTACTTCATGTGGCAATGCATGTGGCAGCCTCTGCTGGCCTCTCTGGGTTGCACTGCCTTTCAGCTCCTTCTCATGACTTATTCTCTGTCTGACTTTCACTCTGCTTATAAAGGATTCCAGTAATCTGGTTTAAAACCCAACCTTAACACAAGTGCTTTTTAGGATATCTTATTTACAATAGTTCTACCCCCACCGGAATGCAAATAAGCCCAAAAACGTGCCTACATTTCTCTCTCTGTAAAATGTGCTTTCTTTGTTATTTGATTATAGTCAGACAGTCCTTTTTTTAATTGGCTATATAGTCCAGGAACTGGCACATTTTTTTCTCTGAAGGGTTAGGTAGAAAGTATTTTCAGCTGTGAAAGTCATAAGATCTCTGACTATTCAGCTCCACAGTCAATATGTAAATATAACAATAAGCAGTAGATCTGAGTGGATTTAGACAATGACTGCTCTTCCTTTTCCCTACCCAGAAGCAACTACAGTCAATAAGTAAATGATTGTGCATTGCAGTGTTCCAGTAAACCTTTATTTATAAAAACTGAGTCCAGAAGCAATTGGCCCATAATGTGCTGACCCCTGACCTAGGGTTTGCTGAGGGTAGTCTACTGGGGTATGGGATGAAAATTGTAGGAAGTGTATTTTCACTTTTTACATGATATAAAAAATAGTTTAAAAATATATCTTTTAAAATATATTTGCTGATAGTACATGTGTGTAACCCAAAATACATACACATTATGTTGTATGAATTTTCACAAATTGAGTACCATCAAAGGATATGATAAATTAAGTTCAGGATAGGCATTCTTTATAATCATTTCCTTTAAGACCTTTACAGTAAACATCCTAAGAATAGAGTTCTTATGTATTTTTCTGTGTGACCTAATTGTGAGCCTTTCAGAATGAACAGGAATGTCTTGTTACAGGCTTCAGTGTCACTCACGGAGGTGGCTGTGGTGTTCCCCCAGGAAAAGTGGCAGCTTCTGGGCCCTGTGCAGAGGACCCTGTACAGCGACATGATGCTGGAGAACTACAGGTGCCTTCCCTCAGTGGGTGAAACTGGCACAAAGAGTAAGATTTTTCTCAATTTTATTTACTGTTTCATTCCCATGGTAATTGGACAAGATCTTATCTCATAGTTAGAAATCAATATTTTTTACGTATTGAACATCATAAAAGCTTTTTATAAAGCAAATGATTTTGAAAAAAAATGGGCAGAGAACAATGATCTGGCATTTTTCAGAATAGAAAACACAAATACCTACCATGCATATCCATTACTTTATTAGTAATCTGACACAGAGTTTGTGAATTTACACCGAGTAAGTTGTCAGTGATTAAGAAGTCTGACCCTACCCAGGAAGTAGTAATGTATGAGAAGAACTTCACAAGGCAGGCAGCAGTGGGAATTGGCACAGTAACTGGGGAAAGAGGTGATCATTATCCTTACAATAAATGCATTCATTTTCTCTGTCCCAGCAGTTCCACTCCCAGGCTTATGTATTCTGGAAATGCTCTTGCATGTGTTCACCAGGTAAAAAGAAAGGCCATGTCAACATAAAAAAATATATAAATGATCTCTATGTGTTCTGGCAAGGCAACTTACAAATAAATCATATTTTCATATAGTGTACTGTATTAACCAAGGGTAGCAGCCAGAATAAATCTAAGAATCAAAATATATAGGCAAAAGGAACTCATAAATCTATGTGTAAATTAATAATGCTTAGAAATAATAAAAAGTAAATAGCCTCCTGTTTTCTATACCAAAAAAGGGTCTAATTATATGTGATGAAGTTACATCTTGGGTGGAAAGGGGACTCAGCATAGGTGAGGAGAATCTAGATAGATTCAAATATGTTAATGACTGTGGTTATCTGAGTATTTGCATTTTAAGTTTACTAGTTTACTTATTTCTTACAAAAGTATTTATGTGTATATCCAATTTAAATAAGGAAAGTATGGGAGGAGAGAAGTACAGACAATATAGATAACATTGTCTGTTCATGTCTTTTATTGCAAAATTACATTAGGATGACTAGAATTTCTTTAGTTTACATCTACTTTTTTTCCTCCACTGTGAAATGATCTCACACTGGTTTACTGAACTCACATGGATCTTTTCCTAATTTCTCCTTATGCTTGAAATGATATTCCAGTATGTCCAGTCATCGACCAAATGTCTTTGTTCCTTCTCACCTTGGATTTAATGGCAAAATACTGCTTTGGTCCCATGTTTCCCTGTTATTGTGTGTGTTAGATTGTAAGCTGCTGGGATATGATGCACCTAAACTGGAATAGCCTTTAAAAGGGGGGTATTTCATAACTTCCAAGTTTGCAATTTTAAACCTCTGGAAATGTCCAAATTAAGGCACCAACAAGAGGTTACCTTCCCTCAAGAAAGGCTGATGGGTCTGGAACACCTGTCAGCTGGGTAGTCACATGGGTGGCATCTGCTGGTCCCTTCCCCTGGGCTCTATTGCTTTCAGCCTCTGTTCCTATAGGGCATCCACATTTTGCTTTTCCAGGGATGGCTTTAATCTCTTGACTTCCCCTGGCTCACTCCAGGATCTAGCTTGCCCAGCATCTCACAGTGACATCAGCTTGGCTCCAAGTAGCTGTGTTGCAATTTAAATCCCATTTCATAAAGGGAGAATAATCCCTATCCAATAATGTATGTTTGAAACTATAATCAGATCCAGGAGGTGTGATTTAATCAAGAGTGGTTGTTAAGATGGATTAGGTGATGCCATGTCTTCAACCATCTGGGTGGGTCTTGGTAAGGTTCTGGAGTCCTGTAAAACAGGAAACATTTTGGAGAGTGAAAGATCCACAGAGAGTCGAGCAGAACAACATGGCCACGAGAAGCAGAGTCCACACGATAGTGACCTTTGGAGATGAAGAAGGAACATGACTCCCAGGGAGCTTCCTGCAACAGGAAGCCGGAAGAAGCAGCTAGTAGATGATGCTGTGTTTGCCACGGGCCCTTCCAGATGAGAGAGGCACCCTGACCACGTTCAAGTGTGCCTTTGCAGACAAGAGAGATAGTCTGACTGTATTCAAAATGTGCATTCTCACTTGAGAGAGAAACCCTGAAATTCATCAGCCTTCTTGAAGCAAGATATCTTTCCCTGGATGCCTTAGATTGGACATTTCTGTAGACTTGTTTTAATTGGGACAGCTACTCAACCTGAGAACTGAAAATTAGCAGCTTAATAAATTTGCCTTTTTAAAAACCTTTCCATTTCTGCTGTATTGTATTCCTTCAGGTAGCAAAGTAAAACAGATTTTGGTACCAGAGAGTGGGGTGCTGCTGCTGCAGTTTGTAAATACCAAAGACGTTGAAATGGTTTTTTAAATGGATAAGGGGAAGAATCTGGGAGAATTGTGAGAACCTTGAAAGAGAAGGCCTACAATGCTTTGAAGAGACTGTGGGTAGAAATATGGACTCTAAAGATACCTCTGAGGAGGCCACAGACAGAAATGAGGTGTGTGTGATTGCAAACTGGAAGGCAGGTGATCCTTGTTTTCAAATAGCAGTTAATTGGGCAGAATGGACTAGTGCCTTTGTCTGGAAGGTACATTTTAAATGCCATGAACTTGGATATTTAGCAGAACAGATCTCCAAATGAAATATCGAAAGTGCAGCCTGGTTTCTGCTCACAGCTTATCGTGAAATGTGACCAAAGAGATAAGCTGAGACCTGAACTCTTGTGAATGAAGAAACCAGAAGCTGATGTTCTGGAAATTTATGGACTTCCAGAAAGGGAAACCCCAGAGAACAGTGCTCCATGTGAGGATGGAACCAGTCAGCCTTTTCACAGAAAGCCAGGGTCGGACATGGAGTTATCCAGGAAGGATACTCCTTATGTCTGATGGGCATGGTCCAAGTCTGCTGCCTAGAAAGCCAATCAGAGTGCTGTGGCACCTGTATAAAGAGAGCCACTGCCAGCCTGGACTGTGGGGTTCAGACAAGGGACCTAATGGATGAAAGACAACTTCAGAGGCAAAACCATGGGGGCTGAGTTGTGAAATGAAGCAGCCTTGGGCCAGGAGAGGGGACCCACCCAAGCTGGTGGAGAGGGTAAGTTTGCCCCAAAGGCCGAGGAAGGGCTTTCCGCCTCATTGCAGTGGAAACATCATTCTGCCTCAGGCCTTACAAAGAGTGAAGCCCATTCCCTGAGGTTTGGGGAGAGCCTGGCTGCCACATGGTGGGGTTGAGCATGTGCCGCGGAGACAGCAGAGAGCCCGGGTGTTGCCCCCATGCTGGGAGAGGGTGATGCACAGAAAATGGTGTTCTACCCAGTGTCTCCCAAGGCTGCGTTTGGAGAGAGGCAGGCCTCTGTAGAGGCCTTTCGCCCTGCTTGGCCTGCTGCTTTCAGAAGCTACAAGGATGAATGACATTCAATCTTTGAAATCTAATGGACTTTGCCCATCAGGTTTTCAAAACTCCTTGGGTCCTCTGTCCCCTGTGTTCCCTCCACACTATGGGAATGCATATGTGTATCCCATGTCTGTTCCTCCTTTGTATGTTGGTAGCAAATGAATTTTCTTAGGTTTTTACAGGTCCAACGCCAGAAGGTAATTTTGCCTTTGAGCCCATGCCATCACTAACTTTGGTAGGACTTTGTTCCTTTCTCACTGTGTATTTCATGTCTGCTGCTAGTGAAATGGTTTAAGTTTCCCTGGTAATGTTCTGGAAGAAATGTATTATGTATATGGGGAAATCATGTCCTTTTTAGGGTCTAAGCAGTGGAATGTGCTAATTTGAAATTATGCATGTCCTCTCAAAATGGTGTGTTCTAATTTTAAATCCCATTTGATATAAGAGAAAAATCCCTATCCAATACTGTATTTTTGAAACTGGAATCAGATCCTCTCCCGGGAGATGTGATTTAATGAAGAAAGATTGTTATTCTGGATTAGGTGATGACATATCTCCAGCTGTTTGTGTGGATCTTGGTTAGTTTCTGGAGTCCTGTAAAAGAGGAAATTTTCACAGAATGAAAGATCCACAGAGAGCAGAGCAGAATGCCATGGCCATGAGAAGCAGAGTCCAACAGCCAGCGATCTTTGGAGATGAAGAAGGAACATGCCTCCCAGGGAGCTTCCTGAAACAGGAAGCCAGGAGAAGAAGCTAGCAGATGATGCTGTGCTCGCCGTGTGCCCTTCCAGATGGAGAGGCACCCTGACCGTGTGCCTTTGCAGGTGAGAGAGAAACTCTGTGTTCGCCATGTGCCTTCTCACTTGAGAGAGAAACCCTGAACTTGATCAGACTTCTTGATCCAAAGTGTCTTTCCCTGGATCCCTCAGGTTAGAATTTCCGTAGACTTGTTTTAGTTGGGACATTTTCTCAGCCTTAGAACTGTGAACTAGCAACTTACTAAATTTGCCTTTTAAAAGCCATTCCATTACTGGTGTATTGCATTCCTGCAGCTAGCAACCGAGAACAGATTTTGGTACTGGATAGTGGGGTGCTGCTGCTGCAGTTTGCAAACATCAAAGATGTTGGACAGCTTTTGAAATGAATAAGGGGAAGAATCTGGGAGAATTGTGAGAATCTTGAAAGAGAAGGCCTTGAATGCATTGAAGAGACTATTGGTAGAAAGGTGGACTCTAAAGATACCTCTGACGAGGCCATTGACAGAAATGAGGCACGTGTGATTGCAAACTGGAAGGCAGGTGATCCTTGCTTTCAAATAGCAGGTAATTGGGCAGAAGGGACTAGTGGCTTTTTCCGGAGGGTAGATTTTAAATGGCATGAACTTGGATATTTAGCATAAGACATCTCCAATTGAAATGTCAAAAGTGCAGCTTTGTTTCTCCTGACTTTATCGTCAAATGCGACCAGAGAGAGATAAGTGGAGACCTGAACTCCTGGGTATGAAGAAACCAGAAGTTGATGTTCTGGAAAATTATGGGCTTCCAGGAAGGGAGACACCAGAGAATAGTGCTCCATGTGAAGATGGAAGCAGTCTGTCTTTTCAAAGAAGGCCAGGATTGAACATGGAGTAATCCAGAAAGGATTTGTGGAAACTCCTACTGTCTGCTGGACATGATCCAAGGCTACTGCCTAGAAAGCCAATGAGAGTGCTGTGGCACCTGTCTAAACAGAACCACTGCCAGTCTGGACTGTGAAGTTCGGAGAAGGGACACAGTTGAAGAAAAATAATTTCAGAGGCAAAAGCATGGAGGCTGAGGTGTGAAGTCAAGATACCTCAGGCCAGGAGAGTGGACCCACCCAAGCCCATGGAGAGGGTGAGTTTGCCCCTAAGTCTAAGGATGGGCCTTCCACCTTGTGGCAGTGGAAGAGTGATTCTACCTCAGGCCTTGCAGGGAGTGAAGTCCATTCCCTGGGGTATGGGGAGAGCCTAGCTGCCACCACATGGTGGGGTTGAGAATGTGCCGTGGAAACCACAGAGTGGGTGGTGCCAAGAAAAATGTGTTCTCCCCAGTACCTCCCAAGGCTGCATTTGGAGAGAGGCAGACCTCTGCTTAGGACTTTGGCATGGATTGGCCTGCTCCTTTCAGAAGCCCCAAGGACAAATGACACTCAATCTTTGAAATCTAATGGACTTTGCCCATCAGGTTTTCGAAACTGCTTGTGTCTTGTGTCCCCTGTGTTCCTTCTACTCTATGGGAATGCATGTGTGTATCCCATGACTGTCCCTCCTTTGTATGTGGACAGCAAATGACTTGTCTTGGGTTTTTACAGGTCAAAAGCCAGAGGGTAATTTTGACTTTGAAAGACTGTGCCATAACTAAATTGGTCAGACTTTATTCCTTTCTAACTGTGTATTTCATGTCTGCTGCTAGCAAAATGGTTTAAGGCTCCCTGATATTGTTATGGAAGGAATTTATTTTGTATATTGGGAAATCATGTCCTTTCTAGGATCCAAGTGGTGGAATGTACTGATTTGAAAGGATGCACGTCCCCTTGAAAAGGTGTATTCTAATTTTAAATCCCATTTGATAAAGGCAGAATAATCCTTATCCAATACTGTGTGTTTGAAACTGGAATTGGATCTTCTTCTTGGAGATATGACTTAGTGAAGAATAGTTGTTATGCTGGATTAGGTGACAACATGTCTCCTGCCATTTGGGTGGGTCTTGGTAAGTTTCTGGAGTACTGTAAAAGTGGAAGCATTTTTGAGAATGAAAAATGCATAGAGAACAGAGCAGAACACCATGTCCATGAGAAGCAGAGTCCACCAGCCAGCAACCTTTGCAGATGAAGAAGTAACATACCTCCCAGGGAGCTTCCTGAAACTGGAAGCCAGGAGAAGAAGCTAACAGATGATGCCATACTCTTCATTTGCCCTTCCAGATGAGAGAGGCATCCTAACCGTGTTCACCATGTGCCTTTGAAAAGGACAGAGAAACTCTGACTGTGTTCACCATGTGCCTTCTCACTTGAGAGAGAAACCCTGAACTTCATTGGCCTTCTTGAACCCAGGTATCTTTACCTGGATGCTTTTGATTGGACATTCCTATAGACTTGTTTTATTTAGGACATTTTCTGGGCCTTAGAACTGTAAACAAGCAACTTACTAAATTCCCATTTGAAAAAGCCATTCCGTTTGTGGTATATTGCATTCCTGCAGCTAGAAAACTAAAACAGATTTACGTACCAGAGAGTGGGGTACTGCTGCTGCAGTTTACAATACCAAACATGTTGGAATGGCTTTTTAAAAATGAATATTGGGAAGAATCTGCAAGAATTGTGTGAATCCTGAAAGAGAAGGTCTAGAATGCTTTGAAGAGACTGTTGGTAGAAATGTGGGCTCTAAAGATACCTTTGATGAGGCCGTAGACAGAAATGAGTCATATGTTATTGCAAACTGAAAGCAAAGTGATTCTTGTTTTCAAATTGCAGATCATTGGGCAGAATGGACTAGTGACTTTGTCTAGAAGGTAGATTTTAAATTCCATGAACTTGGATATTTAGTAGAAGAGATCTCCAAATGAAATGTTGAATGTGCTGCCTTGTTTCTCCTCACAGCTTAACATGAAATGTGACCAGAGAGAGACATGCTGAGACCTGTACTCTTGCATTGAAAGAAACCAGAAGTTGATGTTCTGGAAAATTATGGGTTCCCAGGAAGGGAGACCCTAGAGAATAGTGTTCCATGGTAAGATGGAACCAGTCAGCCTTTTCAGCGAAAACCAGGATCGAACATGGAGTTATCCAGGAAGAATTTGTGGAAACTCCTTGTGTCTGATGGGCATGATGCAAGGCTACTGCCTAGAAAGCCAACAAGAGTGCTGTGGGACCTGTATAAAGAGAGCCACTGCCAGTCTGGACTGTGGGATTCAGAGAAGGGACACAATGGGAGAAAAATAACTTCAGAGGCAAAACCATGGAAGTTGAGTCAAGAAGCCTCCGACCAGGAGATCAGACCCACCCAAACCCATGGAGAAGGTGAGTTTGCCCCAAATGCCGAGAGTGGGCCTTCCACCCCCTTGTAGTGGAAGAGTCATTCCACCTCAGTCCTGGCAGAGTTAAGCACATTCATTGGGTCAAGTGAGAGCCTGGCAGCCACCACATTGTGGGGTGTAGCATGTGCTGCAGAGATGACAAAGAGCCCGGGTGCAGCCCCCATGTTGGTAGAGGGTGTACCAAGAAGAAGGTGTTGTACTGGGGGTTGGAACAAGTGTGCACATTTGTGGGGCAGGCCATTGGGTTGCAACGGTCAAGCAGTCAGTGCATAATTATATGAGTACCCAGTGGTTGGGAGGATGTGGCTGTGCAGGTGTGTGGGTCTGCTGTGCACTAGTCTAGGGTGTGGGGCACTTACACAGAGCTTAGGGGCTTGGGCTGGGTTTGTAACTGCCTGGGTTCATCCCAAAGCTCGGAATATGACTTGGTACCGCTCCAGAAGGTCCTTTAACTGTTGTACAGATGCGTGGAGCTGGGGGTGGGGTGGGATGTGGTTGTGCGATTGTATGTTCTGAGGTCAGGTGTAGGCTGGGTATGAAGGTAATCACCTGCAGCTTTTTTGTGGTGTTGAACACCTACATGGTGCAGGGAAGGGATGGTGTGTCTCTGGGGGGCAGTGGGAGTGGGGGGAGACTGCACTTGTGCAGGAGAGGTGGGCTGGGCTTGGGCCATCAAGGGCATGGTGGGGGCGGGGGTGAGGGTGGGGGTGGGAGGTGGGTACACACTTTGGGTTTGTCATGGAGGTGACACTTGGAGTGCAGGGAGGAGATGGCAGGTGATGGTGTTCATGTGTGTGGAGTGTGGGGTGAGTTCTGGGTCATGGGGCTGCACTGGTGAGGGTAGTACTTTCAAGAAACTCAGCTTGGCTTACTTCCTAGTTCTGATTCCCTATCTGTGTACTCAGAGGACTCTGGGCTTCCATTTGGAAAGGGGCACATTAGGCTGTTTGCACCAGCAGAGGGTCTGATTCTCTGCATCTCAGTTCTTCAGCTTTTGCAAGCAGGGTCTCCCTATGTGGTGTAGGATACTCTCCCAGGTCATTTACACCCTGGAATTGCTGTCTCAGTCTCCTTCCCATCCCTTCTCTAGCTGTTCCTTGGAGGAGGGGTGTACTCCACCTATTCTATTCTGCTATCTTCCCGGAACCTCTTACCAGGTGCTTTAGAGACCAGTTCTTTGACAGCAGATACTATGAAGTCACTCCCCCAACATCAGTACAAACATAAGTGTTAGGTGGTGCTATTCTCTTCAACCTTGACTATTTCAGGGAGGAGGCATTTTTGATTCACTCCTCTCAGTTGTACCTGGAGACTTGCATCCCAGCTCTGAGCACTGTGTTCTGCATTGCCCAGTCCTGCAGGATAGAACAAACCAGAACATGCAGACACCTGGCAGAATACACTCATGTTGAAGCAGAGTGCCCTTTCCTGACCTTTGAGGAGCTTCTGAACTGACTGGAGGACTTGATTTTTTTTTTTTTTAATTTTTTTTATTAATCAAAAAAAAGAAAAGAAATTAACACAACATTTAGAAATCATTCCATTCTACAAATGCACTCAGTAATTCTTAGTATCATCACATAGATGTATGATCATCATTTCTTAGTACATTTGCATCGATTTAGGAAAAGAACTAGCAAAACAGCAGAAAAAGATATAGAATGTTAATACAGAGAAGAGAATTAAAATAATAATACTAATTATATATATATATATATAAGGAAAAAGAAAAAAACAAAAACAAAAGATACAAACACACAAACAAACAAACAAAAAACCATATTTCAGGTGCAGCTTCATTCAGTGTTCCAACCTAGTTACATTACACTTAGGTATTATTGTGCTGTCCATTTTTGAGTTTTTGTATCTAGTCCTGTTGCACAGTCTGTATCCCTTCAGCTCCAATTACCCATTATCTTACCCTGTTTCTAACTCCTGCTGGTCTCTGTTACCAATGATATATTCCAAGCTGATTCTCGAATGTCGGTTCACATCAGTGGGACCTTACAGTATTTGTCCTTTAGTTTTGGGCTAGACTCATTCAGCATAATGTTCTCTAGGTCCATCCATGTTGTTACATGCTTCATAAGTTTAGTCTGTCTTAAAGCTGCATAATATTCCATCGTAGGTATACGCCACAGTTTGTTTAGCCACTCGTCTGTTGATGAACATTTTGGCTGTTTCCATCTCTTTGCAATTGTAGATAATGCTGCTATAAACACTGGTGTGCAAATGTCCGTCTGTGTCTTTGCCCTTAAGTCCTTTGAGTAGATATCTAGCAGTGG